>NC_086449.1:793668158-793968158 GCF_028390025.1 Pseudophryne corroboree | reverse complement strand
ACCAGGTCACGCCTTCAGCTCCCTACTCCTTCTCGCTATAATGGGAATCCTAAGAATTGCCGTGGTTTTCTCAATCAGTGCGAGGTACACTTTGAACTTCTTTCACATAACTTCCCTACTGATCGGTCCAAGGTGGCATACATTATTTCTTTGCTCGAGGGTTCAGCGTTGGATTGGGTGTCTCCGTTATGGGAGCGATCTGATCCATTGGTTTCTAGTTACACCAATTTCATTGCGTCATTCCGGAGGATCTTTGATGAGCCAGGCAGGACGACCGCTGCCTCTGCAAACTTGCTTCATGTCCGACAAGGCTCTCGTTCAGTGGGACAGTATGTGATTAATTTTCAGACCATAGCCTCAGAACTGCGTTGGAATAATGATGCCCTTCGGGCTGCCTTTTGGAACGGGCTCTCCGATCGTCTAAAGGACGAGTTGGTCACTAGAGATTTGCCGGATTCTTTAGAACAGTTGATCTCGCTCTGTGTAAAGGTGGATCTTCGCATGCAGGAACGAGGTGGCGAACGTAGTCGGTCAGATCGATCAAGGGTCCGATCTTTTCCGTCTAAGCAAATGGCTACTCCAAGTCCTGATGAACCCATGCAGATTAATCGATCTCGGCTGTCCCCAGAAGAACGTCAGCATCGTCGTGAGGGTAGACTCTGCCTCTACTGTGGAGCCGCGGATCATTTTCTCAAGTTTTGCAAGTCTATTCCGGGAAACGGGCAGTCCTAGCTTGTTCCAGAGGAGTCGAGCTAGGGGTTTCTTCTAAACCTTCTCCGTCAGTGGACTGTTTACTCTCCGTTTCTCTGTTCTCCAAGTCAATAGCCAAACCCGTTAAGGCTCTGCTGGACTCCGGGGCTGCAGGAAATTTTATTTCCCTTTCCTGTGCTCAGAATCTGGGTTTTCAGCTACGGTCGGTCGAACGACCTATTACGTTGACTGCTATCAATGGTACCCAAATTTCTAACGGTCTGATTTCAAGTTGTACAGTACCAATCAGACTGCAAGTGGGAGCTCTGCATCAAGAACATCTGGAGTTCCTAGTGATTCGGGAGATGCCCCACGATCTGGTTCTTGGCCTTCCTTGGCTTAAACTTCACAACCCTCACGTCGACTGGAGTTTGACACAAATAACATCTTGGAGTCCTTTTTGTCATTCAAATTGTCTCATCCCTGTCTATCCGCTCCGTGTATCTTCCAAGTCAGATGAAGGGCTCATTCCGGAGGCCTATCGGGAGTTTTCTGACGTGTTCTCGGAGCAAGCGGCCGATCTGCTACCACCGCATAGACCCTGGGACTGTCCCATTGAGCTCATTCCGGGGAAAATGCCACCTCGGGTCGCACTTATCCTTTATCATTGCCCGAGACCCAAGCTATGTCGGACTATATCAAGTCTAAACTGCAGAAAGGATTCATCCGCCCCTCTACCTCCCCGGCGGGGGCGGGTTTCTTTTTTGTGAAGAAGGACGGAGGGCTAAGACCCTGTATTGACTATCGTGGTCTAAATGATGTCACCATTAAGAATAAGTATCCTTTGCCGCTCATTACGGAGCTCTTTGATAGAGTTCGCGGAGCCCGAGTTTTCACCAAACTTGATTTAAGGGGAGCTTATAATTTGATACGTATCCGACAGGGAGACGAATGGAAGACGGCCTTCAATACCAGGGACGGTCATTACGAGTACCTGGTAATGCCGTTTGGCCTCAGCAACGCTCCTGCCGTCTTCCAGGGATTCATTAACGAAGTCTTTCGGGATATGTTATACCTAAGTGTCGTGGTATATTTGGATGACATTCTGATATTTTCTAAAAATCTCACAGAGCACAGAATTCAGGTAAAAGAGGTACTTCTTCGATTACAAGAGAATCATCTTTATGGCAAGATTTCCAAATGTACCTTTGAGGTTTCTTCTATTCCATTTCTTGGTTACATCATTTCGGGCACGGAGCTTCGTATGGATCCAGAGAAACTCACTGCCATCTGGGACTGGACTCAGCCTCTTTCTTTGAAAGCGGTACAACGAATTCTGGGCTTTGCAAATTACTACCGGAAATTCATAAAGGGATTCTCTACCATCGTGGCACCTATTACTGCCCTAACCAAGAAGGGTTCTGACCCAAGTCATTGGTCCTCCGAAGCTATAGCAGCGTTCGCTCAGTTAAAGGCAGCCTTTATGTCCGCTCCAGTACTTCAGCAACCAGATTTTTCAAAACCATTCTTTTTGGAGGTTGATGCTTCCACGGTAGGCATAGGTGCCGTGCTTTCGCAGTACGCTCCAGATGGGAAGTTACATCCATGTGGTTTCCATTCTCGCAAATTCTCTCCTGCGGAACAGAATTACACCATTGGAGACAAAGAACTTTTGGCAATAAAATCTGCCTTGGAGGAATGGAGATATCTTTTGGAAGGTGCTAAGCACCTAATTACAATTTTCACTGATCATAAGAATTTGCTGTACCTCAAGACGGCCCAGTGCTTGAATCCCCGTCAAGCTAGATGGGCGCTCTTCTTTACTCGGTTTTCGTTTGTCATTAAGTACCAGGCTGGGACTTTTAACACCAAGGCTGATGCTTTATCCCGTTCCTTAGCAGCTTCGGATGAGGAGAATTCCGTTGAGAAGGCTTTGATTCTCAGTCCAGTTTCTATGTCGGCGGCTCCCACCGCTCTGGGTCCTCCTCCTGGGAGAATGTCTGTGCCAGCTAAATTTCGACCAAGGTTGTTGCAGTGGGCTCATATTTCCAAGTTTTCCGGTCATCCTGGAGTTCAAAAGATGTGGGAGTTTCTACGAAGGTCTTACTGGTGGGACACTATGAAGAAGGATATTCAAGATTATGTCAACTCATGTCCTCAGTGTGCTCAGCACAAAATTCCTCGTTTGCCTCCTGCGGGGTTGTTGCATCCACTGTCCATTCCACATAGGCCTTGGACCCATATCTCTATGGACGTTGTCACTGAATTGCCCCTCTCCAAGGGTCACAATACTGTCTGGGTAATTATCGACCGTTTCTCTAAGATGGCATATTTTGTACCTTTGACCGGGTTACCATCAGCGCCCAAGTTGGCTTTGTTATTTATCCGAGAACATTTCCGCCTGCACGGTTTACCTCAGGAAATCATCTCTGACCGGGGGGTACAATTCACTGCAAGATTCTGGAGAGCTCTCTGTACGGCCTTACAAATAAAACTCAAGTTTTCATCCGCTTACCATCCACAGACCAACGGGCAAACTGAACGTGTCAATCAAGATTTAGAGACTTTTCTCCGTGTTTATCTCTCTCCCTCGCAAGATGATTGGGTGGAACTGTTGCCATGGGCCGAGTTTGCCCATAATCATCTGTACCACTCTTCGACTGGTGAGTCCCCATTTTTCATTAATTATGGGTTCCATCCTCAAGTTCCTGAATTACCCATTTGTCCTCCGGAGGATGTTCCTGCTGCAGCCTCTACTCTTCGGCACTTCAGTCAAATTTGGAGTCGAGTTGATGCTAATCTCAAGAGAGTCTCCGGCCGCTATAAGTTCTTTGCGGATAGGAAGCGACGAGCAGCTCCCCAATACAAGGTTGGTGACAGGGTATGGCTCTCCACCCGCAACCTCCGGTTAAGGGTGCCCACTATGAAGTTCGCCCCAAAGTTTATTGGTCCTTACCCCGTGTTACAAGTCCTGAATCCAGTTGTCTGAAAATTGGGATTGCCTTCCCACCTCCGGATACCAAACTCCTTTCATGTTTCTATCCTTCGCCCCCTTATTTTAAACCGGTTCCATTTAAAGTCCCCGAGGCCAACCTCTGCAGAGTCTGAAGCTGGAACAGACTTTGAAATCAAAGCTATTCTTGACTCTCGTTATCTTCACAAGAATCTACAGTATTTAGTGGAGTGGAAAGGTTTTGGCCCCGAGGAGAGGAGCTGGGTCAAGGCTACTGAAGTTATGGCTCTCCGACTGGTGCGGATTTTCCATTCCAGACATCCAACAAAACCTGGAAAGTGTCCGGGGGCCACTCCTGGAGGAGGGGGTACTGTCACACGCCATAGGCGGCGTTCACCGCGCTTACCCCTGTGTGCCTGCTGGTCTGTGTTGCGGTCTCTGCCTTCGGTGGTCAACGGGCTCCGGCGTCTGGCTGGCGCGGCTCCCGGCGGTTCCCCGGGGCAGGGGCGCCGCCATGACACCCGGCATCATGTGGGCGGGGAGCAGGTGACGTCATCAGACTGTTCCGCCAATCCAGCGGAGGCGCGAGATTCAAAGTCAGACGCGGGGCAGAGCCTCGGCGCCTGAGTATCGTCTTCTCCCCTGACGTGGATGCCAGTGCTCCTGTTCCCGACGTATCTCTCTGCAGTCGTACCCCAGTGTCTCCGGCACTTCCAGGTGCCAGTTGCTGCACAGTTCAGCGTATACCGCGGCTGGTGTGTTTCTCTGCAATCCAGTCACCAGTGCTTCTTGGAGTCAGCGTGTGCTGTGGGCTAATCACCGCTCTCAAGTCATACAAATCATCAGTGTCTTTAATCACCGCTCTCAAGTTCTACAAGTCATCAGTGTCTCTAATCACCGCTCTCAAGTCATACAAATCATCAGTGTCTTTAATCACCGCTCTCAAGTCATACAAATCATCAGTGTCTTTAACCACCGTTCTCAAGTTCTACAAATCATCAGTGTCTTTAACCACCGCTCTCAAGTTTCATAAATCATCAGTGTCTTTAGTCACCGCTCTCAAGTCATACGGGTTGCATGCTAATATAATTCATAAGGGTATCCCTTTTCTCTTCTTTCCTTCCTTTCTCCCTTCCTTCCTTTCTTCCCTTTACATCCATTGTTACTGTTAAAAGAATGAATCAAGCCCTAGATTTTAGGAAATTTATACCAAAAAGTTGGATATACTTGAGAAACAGATACTAACTTATAACAATTAAAACTTTTACATAGGTGATACCCCAGACAGGAGCAATATCAGACTATAGTTTATATATGGTCCAAACTACCCCCCTTTTTTCCCTAAACAAATTAGAACACCTCTGAGGCCGCTACCTATTGGACAGGGAGTTCACACTAATATAATGCGTAAAGAAATGTCCTGTTATAGTGTAGATTATTAGACAAATAATAGATGTTATCCTACTCACCCAGGAGCTAGACTTATGATTCCCACACAGCAATACAAATGTGGGGAAACATGTTGCTTCTATTTAACAGTAAGATATTGTGGTAGGGATTTTAGTATCCTATAAGAGGGAATTCCCCCCCCCCCCCTGTTATTACTATTAACAAGTAAGAAGAGGTTTAATTAGATCCAGTACACTTGTACTGTGGTTTAACTACCTTTACGGATGAGCGGACCTATGGCTATTCTCTCAGACGCAGACTATCTTACCTCATGCTGCATAAGATAGTATTATCACTATTCAGTATATCGATATTGCATTCAGCAACCCGAATTTTGAGAAGACATAGATCGATTAGGGAATATGAATATATTCCTGTATAGAGATGGTTTTGGATATATGATCAATTTTATTTCACTGACACTATTATTTGAATTAGTTTAGGTAATGTCCAGGGCCGGACTGGCCATCTGGCACTTCTGGCAAATGCCAGAAGGGCCGATGGCCACTTGGGCCGGTCCAGCGGTCACTGAGACACGCTGCCGCTCAGTCCGGCGGCAGCATGTCTCAGCTGTCAGGAGAGGAGAGCAGAGCGCCCGCCAGCGCGGTTGGGTCTGGTGCTGCGGCGGCTTCGTTCAAACCAGCCGCCGGTTCGTGAGCCAATCAGAGCTCGCGGACCGGCAGCCAATCAGAAGCCGCCGGTCCGCGAGCTCTGATTGGCTCACGAACCGGCGGCTGGTTTGAACGAAGCCACCGCAGCACCAGACACAGCCGCGCTGGCGGGCGCTCTGCTCTCCTGATTCACCCCCGTCCCTCACAGCCCGGAGGAGCAGCAGCAGCAGTAGCAGTGCAGCAGCGGTAAGTAGCTGCAGCACTGGCTGCTGTGGGGACAATTGTATATCTGGCACTGTGGGGGCAATTGGCTGGCACTGTGGGGCATTTGTATACCTGGCACTGTGGGGGCAATTGTTTACCTGGCACTGTGGGGGCATTTGTATACCTGGCACTGTGGGGGCATTTGTATACCTGGCACTGTGGGGGCATTTGTATACCTGGCACTGTGGGGGCATTTGTATACCTGGCACTGTGGGGGCATCTGTATACCTGGCACTGTGGGGGCATTTGTATACCTGGCACTGTGGGGGCATTTGTATACCTGGCACTGTGGGGGCATTTGTATACCTGGCACTGTGGGGGCATTTGTATACCTGGCACTGTGGGGGCAATTGTGGATCTGGCACTGCACTATTGGGGGCATATAATGTAAATTTCGGCTCATACTGTGTGGTATAATGTGAAAGAGGCACCAGTACTAGATAGTATAAGGGGTCCTACTATTGTGGTGCATAATGCGTATAAGGGGTGTATGGTGTGATAAACTACACTGAAGGACACGCCCCTTTTGAGTGGCCACGCCCCCTCTTCCGGAACGCGCGCGCCTTCGGCGCGCGCTTATTTACCAACTTCACATTTACATACCCCCACTTAAAAATTTCCACTTCAACCACTGGTTGTGTATATTTTTATAGAGAATGATGTACGCCTGTATGTTGTTAGAATATTAATTATATTTGTAAGAACATAGACTAATAAGTGGGAGGAGTCAGGAATAGTAAGTGGAGGAGTCACAGAGGTGGGCCTGTGTGCTTCAAAAATGCCAGGGCCTATTTTTAGTCCCAGTCCGGCCCTGGTAATGTCAATATATGTAACAATGAAAAGATAGACGTTTTCCATCACGCTTTCACACCAGTTTTTTGTAGTTTATTTCATTTTTTTCTTTACAGTAGTAATATACAATGTTGTCACGTTTTTATGCACCTCACTATCACATTTAATATTTGAATTATTAATTCAACAATTGCTTACCAATACTCACTGTTCAATATTTTATGTTGTTATAATCTTTTTTAGATATTGCACTACCAGATATAATTTTGCTTAATCTAAGAATACACTTAATTTCCCCCCCTCCTTTCACTTTTGATACTCTGACAGGACACTCATAACACATTATTATAACTTTCAGGTCACGCACACTAAATCACATAGTAATAGGGTATTTATTTAAAATTATTAAAATATAAATTTCATTATCTGGAATAACAACATTACATATAAAAGGGCTACTTTGTGTTATAGACATGATGTAATATCTGGTAATTTTATCCTAATATTACATCAGGGAATCAAGAATTAACAGTGGGAACTTTAGAACACGGGATTTATATATTGGATTGACAACTAGCTTGCCCTATACGGTCACCATCTTAATAAATAATGATATATGTAATAACTTCATATGAATACAGCACGGGTTGCTATGGTGTGGGAACCATTCTTTGTCATCTCAAAGTGGTGGATAGCATGGTCCGATCAAAGGAATAGGGCTATCCCGATGTACTTTGGCATCGGCTTCACGCAATACGGCTTACATGATTACCAAAATCTGGATTGGAGTCTGAAGGTACACATTGCGAAGGGAACACAAGGATCTCCATGAGAGTACCAACCTAATTGGTATGCAGGGCAATTAATACAAAACGGAATCATGGATTGTAACGGACTTTGGCGCTCAATTAATTTTGAAATCCCGCGACGCACTGTGATAGGCAGCGGGTACTTTAAAAAGGGTAGTCGGAGGCTTCTTCCGGTTACCTCGATAAAGCCTGTATGCGAAACGTACGTAGGACCCCAGCCTGGTGTCCTACTGGTCTATAAAAATGTGTTATCTCTGAATCGATTATCTATTATTAGCTCAGTCAGATATATATATACATCAGGCAGGGAGCACGATATCAATTCATTTAAAAATATCCAGTTGAAATCTCAAAGCAGTTAGATAAGAACCTACAGAAATGTTTAGTGGAAGTTATATTATGAAGGAAGCACACCTATGCATATAGGATCTATATACAGTGATGCTGCATATATTATTACATTATTATATACCCTATACTTGCAATACTTGTGCATTAATATATTGGGGGTACGGTGATACATCTGTTGGCAGGGCTATCTATGTCAGATTCATTTGAACTACGGACTTTGATATGGAGATTGCTAAACTCTGAGAGCCACATATTATGTGAATAAAGTATTCCTACTAATATAGACTTATATCAGAGGGCTCTTTTCTAATTATCACCCCATCTACGCTGGATGGGAGTGATAGGTAGCTATACGCTACATTCACATTACGCATTGTAGAAAATCACTGTGGAATGACAACCTAATGTGTAGTGTGCTTTAGAATAGATCAACACTGGGCAATTAATAAACTGCAATATCAGCGTATGAAACATCATTGTCTATCGGTCTATCTCAATTATAGAAGCAGGCACAGAATCTCCTATAATGTGGAAGGACAATCTAATACGTAGTGTGCATTAGAATAGACCAACCCTGGGTAATTAATACACTGTAATATCAGTGTATTAAATCATCATTGTCAGCCCTGCAATCTGGTCTATCACAATTATAGATGCAGGCACGGAATCTCCTACTAACGAGAGCTGCTTAACTTAAACAACAATAATATACTCAACAATACGGATTCATATCACAGTACCCCCTACTGTTACCATCACACTTATGGCACATGTGAGGGTTCTCTAACTGCTTATGTAGTCAATACAATACGCAGCAAAAATCATATTGCCTACGGATTTAATATATAAATATAATACATCAGCGGATAGGGGATTAGTAGCGCTTATATCCCCATATCTGCTATAAAGCAATAGCAGCACTAACAGACACCCTGCGGTGCAGGGGAGAGGTCGAGAGCAGAAGGAGACTATTCAACCTTATAGGATATTGTTGGTTCGTGCAAATTGGCAGTACTGAATCAAATATTCTAATTATTATAAGACATTTTGCAGTTACTATATTCTGCAATAGCATTTATAGTGTATTAGAGGTTGTGTACACTGACAAATTAGAGTGTAGAAAATACTATTACACGCTCTCCTTTCTGCTAAGACTATCAACAAATATACTGCTTTGCTGCAAGAAACATTGTTTCACAATCTAATCTGGCTGACTGCCAAGAACTAGAACTGGGCTTTAATAGCAACATTAGTTACCAATTTTTTCAATACATTGAGTAACACATATTGTATCGGTATTAAACAATTATCAACAGAAGGATACAACAAGTACACAATAAATAGACACAATAAAGACACCAAGGCTGTTTTAATTCTTTCTTTACATTTATTCTTCTCTGTATTGTCTCACATTGTCGTTATCTTTTCACAATATATGTTTGTAATATTTCGCATAAATGTTCTTTTATCCAGTGTGATATATTATCCATTTTTAGGACACTAATAAAAGTTATATTTTAAATCTTGTGCACCACCTAACAGATCGCATTTCTCTCTTTGTTTGTGCAAGTTCTCCTATAGGCCTGGACATTTCCCATACGTTCCTTCTCTGCCATGTGACATTGTGTTGCTCTTTTCCTGCAATAAAGTTCTTTAATATTTTCACCAAGCTTTACTGTCAGAGTCCTGTATGAGGAAGACCTATATTAAGCCATCCCTGTTCCGACCCAACTGTGGTTCCTCTCCTCTACCATCGGGAGAACCCCCGAGTTCACAACACCCCCAACCAAGGTCAGTGACACCCAGCTCCGGAGACTTGCATCCGTGGTTAGAAGGATCCAGTCCTGAATCCCGAACCTGCGGCCCTCCAGAAGGTGAAGGTAATTGCAGCCACCAGAGGAGTTAAATCCTGGCCTTTGGCGAAAGACGTATCCTCTGGATCCCGACCACCTGTCCAGGGGATCCAGTTGGAAGGACCGAGCGTGAAACCTCCCGTACTGTAGAGCCTCGTAAGAGGCCACCATCTTCCCCAGAAGGCGAATGCACTGATGAACCGACACCCGGGCTGGCTTCAGGACATCCCGGACCATCGTTTGAATCACCAACGCTTTTTCCTCTGGGAGAAACACCTTCTGCACCTCCGTGTCGAGGATCATTCCCAGAAAGGACAACCTCCTGGTTGGTTCCAAATGTGATTTTGGAAGATTCAGGATCCAACCATGTTTAATGAGAAGCTGTGTCGTGAGTGTTATGGATCGTAACAGCTTCTCCTTCGACGATGCCTTTATCAGCAGATCATGCAGATACGGAATAATGTTCACCCCTTGTCTGCGGAGGAGAATCATCATTTCGGCCATCACCTTGGTGAATACCCTCGGTGCTGTGAAGAGACCAAATGGGAGGGCCTGGAACTGAAAATGACAGTCCAACAGTGCAAATCAAAGATAAGCTTAATGCGGCAGCCAAATCGGAATGTGGAGGTACGCATCCTTGATATCCAGGGATACTAGGAATTCCCCCTCCTCCAGACCTGGTATCACTGCCCTTAAGGACTCCATTTTGAACTTGAACTCCCTCAGAAAGAGGTTTAGTGATTTTAAGTTCAGAATGGGCCTGACCGAACCATCCGGTTTCGGTACCACGAAAAGGTTCGAATAGTAACCTTTGTTTTGCATGTGAGGTGGTACTGGCACAATGACCTGTGCCTCCACCAACTTCTGGATGTCTTCTTGCAGGACCGTCCTGTCTGCTAGCCTGATCTGAAAAAATCGGTGAGGAGAGAGATTTTGAAATTCCAGCCTGTACCCCTGGGATACAATATCTAGCACCCAGGGTTCCAGGCCGGAGGACACCCAGACATGACTGAAATGTCTGAGTCTCGCTCCCACATGACCCACCTCCGGGGCGTGCAGTCCACCGTCATGCGGAGGACTTTGGTGTACCTGAAGCAGGTTTCTGTTCCTGGGAACCTGCAACCGCAGGTTTCTTGGACTTGGGCTGACCTCCCCGAAAGAAGGTGTTGGACGGTTTGGCCTTTCTGGGGTTGGTAGACCGAAACGGCTGTGAGGTAACTGAAGAAAAGGGTTTCTTCGGAGCAGGTGTAGCTGAGGGAAGAAAGGGTGACTTACCAGCCATAGCCGTGGAGATCCACGCATCTAACGCTTCCCCAAAGAGAGCCTGACCTGTGTAGGGTAGGGTCTCCACACTTCGCCTGGATTCTGCGTCGGCAGACCACTGGCGCAACCACAGTCCTCGATGAGCTGATACTGACATGGAAGAAATTCCCGCAACCATGGAATCCAGGTCTTTCATGGATTCTACCAGAAATCCTGCCGAATCCTGAATGTTACGTAAAAACAATTCAACATCACATTTCTCCATAGTATCCAAGTCCTCAAGTAACGTGCCTGACCACTTTACTATAGCTTTGGCAATCCAAGCACTGGTAATAGTGGGACGTAGTATAGTCCCTGAAGCCGTGTACATGGATTTGAGCGTATTATCAATTTTACGATCAGCCGGCTCTTTCAAGGTGGTAGATCCTGGAACAGGTAAAACCACCTTTTTTGAGAGTCTGGATACTGATGCGTCAACAATAGGTGGGTTTTCCCATTTTTTCCTATCCTCTACCAGGAAAGGAAACGCTACCAGAACCCTTTTAGGTATCTGGAATTTTTTATCCGGGTTTTCCCAAGCCTTTTCAAAAATAGCATTTAATTCCTTTGACGCAGGGAAGGTTAGCGAGGCTTTCTTAGTTTCAGTGAAGTAAGCCTCCTCAACCTGCTCGGGAGTTGTATCAGCAATATTCAACACATTCCTAATAGCCTCTATCATCAACTGCACCCCTTTTGCAAGAGATGCTGCCCCCCGCAACACATCCCCGTCACCGGCTGCAGTATCAGAATCGGTATCGGTATCATCCTGCATGACCTGTGCAAGAGCACGTTTATGTGAATATACAGCAGGGAGCCCTGATGTACCAGAACTCGGCCAGACTGCCATAGAGTTCTGTAAAGCCTGAGTTGCAGATTTATTTTGTGCAACCCTATTTGAAATCTGAGAAATCATAGATTTGATAGAGATAACCACTCAGGCTGCCTTGCTGGTATCTGTGCTAAACCAGTGCAATCCTGATTACATGGAATGGGATCATCCTGAGAGGACATATACTCTGCAGCATATAACGCAGAGTCCCTGGACATTGCTTAATGGAGACCCCAGACACTCCACACACACACACACACACACACACACACACACACACACACACACACACACACGGGAGAACAGACAGAGTTTCACCCCCAAGAATGACGAGAGACACAGAGATTGGAGCCAACCCACACACAGCGCTTTTAATATAAAGGGAGACCCCTTATCAGCACTGACTGTGCACCTTAATAGGCTACACAGTCGTTTTGCAGCCTCCCCTCCCTTCTACAACCCCCTGGTACCGTGAGAGATAGCTGGAGTTGCTGTGGAGGGACTTGCTCTTCACTGACAGCGCTGTGCAGGCAGGAAAATGGCGCTGAACGCTGCTGGGTCCGCTCTGTGGAGAAGCTCCGCCCCCAAAATGGCACTGTCTTCCCACTCTTTTTAGGATTATACTGGCTTGAGGATTTATGCTGGCTGAGATCCGGGGACCCCGACAGACTGTGTGACCAGTGTAGGGTGTAGGCGGTGGCTCAGGGCGCCACTCACAGGGCCGCACTATGTACCGCTGAGCCTCCGGAGCGCAGTTAATACTGCGTTCCTACCCTGATGCCGCCATCTGGCCTCCCGCTTGCTAGGGGGGTTGGTGACTCACTCGCCACTGATCTTCAGCTCTGAAAGGGGGTCGCGGCATGCTGCTGGGGCGAGCGAAATATTGATGTTGATAATCCGGGTGTAACATGATTTATAGTCGTTAACTAGTCATAAAATATTACTTCAGCAGGTACATTATAATCATCTCAACTTAATACAGATTGAACACGATGGGCATTTTGCCTCTATTCAACCTCAACCTCAATTACTTATGTTACTATGTTACATGAATTAAAGGGCTTTTGGAGCAGTTTCGTGAGAATAAATTGCTAAAAAAAATTGGTGTCGTTTTCTTTGTAAAGTGACAGGGAACCCCAATTAGTGCACCGTGTCCGCTCGCCATGCTTCGGGCAAGGTTACCGTTCCCAATTGTAGTCCATGTGGATCGTAAAGTATGAAAAAGTCCAAAAATTTAAACAAAATGTGAAAAACTCACGTCGACCTTTTGACCTGTCGACCTAATGACCATGTCGACCTAGTGACCCTGTCGACCTAAAACATGTCAACCTAATGACTGTCGACCTAAGTGGTGTCGACCTAACGACTGTATTCCATTAAGATATTTACTGCTAATCAGGTTCAAATATGTTGCTGTATCCTTAAATGTTACACAGATATTTGATTCAGAAATCATTTACTCAGATACTATGGCCCTCATTCCGAGTTGGTCGGTCGCAAGGCGAATTTAGCAGAGTTGCTCACGCTAAGCCGCCGCCTACTGGGAGTGAATCTTAGCTTCTTAAAATTGCGACCGATGTATTCGCAATATTGCTACTACAAACTACTTCGCAGTTTCAGAGTAGCTCCAGACTTACTCTGCCTGTGCGATCAGTTCAGTGCTTGTCGTTCCTGGTTGACGTCACAAACACACCCAGCGTTCGCCCAGGCACTCCCACCGTTTCTCCAGCCACTCCTGCGTTTTTTCCGGAAACGGTAGCGTTTTCAGCCACACGCCCCTAAAACGCCGTGTTTCCGCCCAGTAACACCCATTTCCTGTCAATCACATTACGTTCGCCGGAGCGAAGAAAAAGCCGTGAGTAAAAATACTTTCTTCATAGTAAAGTTACTTGGCGCAGTCGCAGTGCGAACTTTGCGCATGCGTACTAAGCGGATTTTCACTGCGATGCGATGAAAAAGAACGAGCGAACAACTCGGAATGAGGGCCCATATTCAATGTATGAATTGTTCAAGGCTGGACTGAGCACAGGATGTTTTTTCACAGGATTGAAAGAATCAGACACAAGATGTATTCAAGGCCAGACAGCCAGATGATCACCCCAAGGACAAGATGTCTGAATATCCAGAACAGCAAAGACCTGATTGTATGGCCATAATAAAGACTATCTTGTGAAAATGCCCAGGAGGCTGATAAGCGGGAGGCAATAAAACATGTTTAAGGGTGTCTAAATTGCTAATTATAATCTTATATGACATTTGATTTGTATTGTTTGTTCATATTTATTTATTTATTTATTAACAGTTTCTTATATAGCGCAGCAAATTCCATTGCGCTTTACAATTGGAAATAACAATGGTATAACAAACTGGGTGATAACAAACAGTCATAGAGGTAGGAAGGCCCTGCTCGCAAGCGTACAATCTATAGGGAAATAGGCATGTATACACAAGGAAAGGTGCTATCTATTGCATAGTTGTCCGCCAGATTGCAAAGGTTCTTGGTGGGCTGTATGATATGGTCATACAGCAATGGTGAACCGGGTTCGAGAGGAAGGGAAAGTGAAGAATGAGAAGACATGTGAGGATATGAGTGGACTGTGCAGAGTGGATGCAATTTGATAGGAAGGTTTATGAAAGTTATGTGGGCTGTTCTGGAATTTGATACGCTTGCCTAAAGAGGTGAGTTTTCAGGGAACGCTTGAAGGTTTGGAGACTAGAGGTGAGTCTTATTGTGCGTGGTAGGGCATTCCACAGAGTGGGTGCAGCCCGATGAAAGTCCTACAGTCGTGAGTGGGAGCGAGTAATGAGTGTGGATGAGAGACGCAGATCTTGTGAAGAACGAAGAGGTCAGGTTGGGAGATATTTTGAGATGAGTGAAGTGATGTACGTTGGTGTAGTTTGGTTAATAGCCTTGTGTGTGAGTAAAAGTATTTTATATTGAATGCGGTAGAATACAGCTAACCAATGGAGGGACTGACAGAGTGGATCTACAGACGATGAACGTCTAGCGAGGAAGATAAGCCTCGCTGCAGCATTCAGAATGGATTGTAGTGGGGAGAGTCTCGTTTTGGGAAGACCGGTTAGGAGACTATTGCAATAATCAATGCGGGAGATGATGAGAGCATGGATTAGAGTTTTAGCAGTGTCTTGTGTAAGGTATGGTCGTATTTTGGATATGTTTTTTAGATGCATGTAACATGATCTTGAGACAGATTGAATGTGGGGAACAAAGGACAGATCAGAGTCAAGGATGACACCTAGGCAGCGAGCTTGTGGGGTAGGGTAGATAGTCGAGTTCTCAACAGTGATAGAGATATCAGGTTGGTACCTACTATTGGCCGGTGGAAATATAATTAACTCTGTCTTTGAAATATTAAGTTTGAGGTGGCGAGATGTCATCCAGGATGAAATGGCAGAAAGGCATTCAGTGACACAGTCCAGTACAGATAGGGACAAGTCAGGGGAGGATATGTAGATTTGAGTATCATCTGTGTACAGATGATACTGAAATCCAAAAGAGTTGATTAGTTTACCAAGAGATGAGCTATAGATAGAGAAAAGCAGAGGACCCAAGACTGAGCCTTGCGGTACTCCAACTGAAAGAGGTAGCGAAGAGGAGGTAGATTCAGAGAAGCGAACACCGAAGGAGCGATTAGATAGGTAGGATAGGAACCAAGAAAGGGCTGTGTCTTTAAGACCTAGGGATTGTAGTGTCTGTATGAGAAGAGAGTGGTCTACAGTGTCAAATGCAGCAGATAGATCTAGAAGAATAAGTAGTGAGTAGTGGCCTTTAGACTTCGTAGTGACCAAATCATTAACCACTTTAGTCAGTGCTGTCTCCGTGGAGTGTTGGGAACGGAAGGCTGAATGAAGTGGGTCTAATAAAGTGTATGAATTAAGAAAGTATGTGAGTCGAGTGTAGGCAAGTCTCTCAAGTAGCTTAGAGAGACAAGGGAGCTGAGAGATAGGGCGGTAGTTTGAGAGAGCATTAGGGTCAGATTTTTATTTATTTTTTAAATGGGAGTAATCACTGCATGCTTGAAGAGTGAAGGAAAAATACCAGTAGAGAGAGAGAGATTATAGATGTTAATTAAGGTAGGGATGAGCACCAGAAACAGAGCTTTACTTATTTGTGAGGGTAAAGGATCAAGAGGAGAGGTAGTAGAGAAGCAGGATGAGAAGAGTGATGATACTTTATCTTCATTTGTGGGATCAAATGAAGAGAGAGTGCCAGAGGGTTCAGGTAAAGAACGGAGCAGGTCACTGGCTGCCGAAGAGCATACCATTTCATCTCGGATCTTATCAATCTTCTCCTTGAAGTAGGAAGCAAGATCCTGTGCCTTGATAGTGGCTGGTGGGGTAGGTGAGGGAGGATTCAGAAGTGATTTAAATGTATTAAAGAGTCGTTTTGGGTTAGAGGCTTGAGCAGAGATAAGAGTTTGGAAATATGTTTGTATGGCAGTGTCCAGGGCATTTCTATAAGAGTGGTAGACAGTCTTATATGTGAGGAAGTCACTTGAAATACGAGATTTACGCCACTGACGTTCACGTTTTCGTGGTGAGTTTTTGTGGTTGTCTTGTTAATTTGGAGTGCCACGATTGACATCTAGGCCTAACCGGAGTGTGATGGGTAGCTGGAGCCACTTCATCAAGGGCTAGTTCTAGAGTCTCATTCAGGTGTGATACAGCCATCTCAGGAGAGGTGAATGCAGAAATAGGTGAAAGCAGTTGTTGGAGTGAAGTGGAAAGTTCTTGAAGATTAATTGTGTTAATATTTCTGCGGGTTTGAGGAAGATTGGAGGATTTCAGCAACACAGGGTTTAAATTAACGGAGGAAAGCATGCAGGTGATAAGGTTGTGATCTGAGAGGGGGAAAGGAGTGTTAGTGAGTTCAGAGACCTGAGCAAAGTCTGGTGAATACTAGATCAAGGCAGTGGCCCTCCTGATGAGTAGAGGAGTCAGTCCATTGGGAGAGGCCAAGAGAGGAGGTTAGAGAGAGTAGTTTGGAGGCGTGAGCAGCAGATTTTGGACAATCAATAGCAATATTGAAATCACCCATGATAATGGTGGAGATGTCAGAGGATAGGAAGTGAGGGAGCCAGGCAGAAAGATCTTCCAGAAATTGTTTGGGATGCCCAGGTGGGCGGTAGATAGCTGCAACACGCAGAAAGAAAGGAGAGTAAACCCTAATGGAATGTATTTCAAATTATGTAAATGTGAGTGATGGAACCTGTGGTAGAACAGTGTATGCGAAAGATTGGGAAAGTAAAAGTCCAACTCCTCCTCCTTTATAGTTACCAGGCCTGGAGGTGTGTGTAAAGTTGAGACCACCATGTGCCAGTGCTGCAGGGGAGGTTGTGTCAGATTGTGTTAGCCAGGTTTCTGTTATAGCCAGCAGATTGAAGTTGTTGTATATGAAGAGGTCATGGATGGATGTTAATTTGTTACAAACAGAGCGTGCATTCCATAAGGCACATTTTAGTGATCTGGGGGGTGATGGAAGACATGTGATGTTTATGAGGTTAGCTGGATTTCTATGTTGCTGTGAATCAGGTGAATGTGAGCGATGCAAGTGGCTGGGTCCTGGATTTGGAGAAATGTCACCAGCTATCAGAAGAGAGAGATAAATGTGAGTGTCACAGGTTTGTGAAAGTTTTTTATGGTGAGAGGTTGTAGATGTTATTGTCAATGAGTATAGGGAAGTAAAAAGCTCATGAGTGCTAATAAGAGGGGAGTGTATAATTGACGGGGCAACATGTACAGAGGGCTGAGTTGCTGGGAGACTGAATGATGCAATGGTCATTATGAATACTCCATGAAGAGCAATGCAGAAAATCAATTTGTGGTACATAGTTTGTTTGAGATTAAACCAGTGTTATCTAGGCTGAGAGTGTAAGGTTTCACTTGTTAGAGTTAAAAGTTACGGTGCCTATTTACTGGTGTTGTTCCGCTGTATGTTAGCTGTGCATGATAGAGCAAAGTGACAAACAGGTATGTACAATCACATGTAAATCACAATGTAACTGGTTTTATTAAAAATTGGTTGCATTTTGTTCTTAGAGGTCATGAGGATTGTAGTTGGTAAAATATATACATACGCTGAAATGCACAGATGATTTCGATTGGGAATGAAAGGATGTTTATGATATGTTCCACCGGCCAATAGTAGTTACCAACCTGATATCTCTATCACTGTTGAGAACTCAACAAACAATCCTACCCCACAATCTCGCTGTCTAGGTGTCATCCTTGACTCAGAACTGTCCTTTGTGCCCCACATTCAATCTGTCTCAAAATCATGTTACATACATCTAAAAAACATATCCAAAATACATGCTCTCATTATTTCCCACATTGATTATTGCAATAGTCTTCTTACTGGTCTTACCAAATAGACTCACCACTACAATACATTCTGAAAGCAGCTGCGAGGCTTATCTTCCTCGCTAGACGTTCATTGTCTGCAGATCCACTCTGTCAGTCCCTCAATTGGTTACCTGTATTATACCCTATTCAATATAAAACACTTTTACTCACATATAAGGCCATTAACCATACTACACCAATGTACATCACTTTGCTTATCTCAAAATATCTCCCAACCTGATCTCTCCTATCTTCACAAGATCTACGTCTCTCATCCACACTCATTACTTGCACCCATGCACGATTGCAGGACTTCCTTCGGGCTGCACCCACTCTGTGGAATGACCTACCACGCACAATAAGTGTCACAATCCTGACTGTAGGTTTATATTTGGTGACTTACCCCTGCCATCTGTCCTGGATCCTGTGTCTTTTCACTCACGGAGTTAAACAGCTTGTCAGCACTATGAGTATTCCTGAGTTCTCTGCCTGAGAGGTAATCAGCTCCACCTGTGGTGGTCTCCTGTGTGAGGCTGAATTCAGTAATCTAAAAGCAAGCATCCTGTGTTTTGCAGAAGTCCAGGCTTCAGTGTTCTCTTGGCCTGCTAGGCCTCATTCTACATTACAGCCTTGGCTAGAGTAGTCACATGTCAGTGACATCACCTAATCCTGCCCACCAATCATCAAGGACCAGGAAGTATAAATCAGGAGGCTGAGTTACAATCTGGGCCAGTTCCTTGTGTCACATACAGCCTTGTGTGAGTCTGAAAAGCTGAGCTCCCTAAAGGTAACCTTTGTACCTAAGTTCCTGTGGAAACTCTGTTCCCTTGTTACCGTATGGTTTACCTTTGTGTTGCCATTGATTTCACCATTTCCCTGAGTCTCAATGTAAAGGCACAGCTGCAGTGTTTTGTCTTAAAGGCACAGTACAGAATTCCGTGTTCTCCACTAATACCACAGTTGTCGTGTTTCAGTTTTACTACTGTTGTAGTTGGGATCTCCAGAGCTCAGTACCTCCGTGCCTCAGTACCTCCGTGCCTCAGTACCTCCGTGCCTCAGTACCTCCGTGCTTCCAGCACCTCCGTGCCTCAGTACCTCCGTGCCTCAGTACCTCCGTGCCTCAGTACCTCCGTGCTTCCAGCACCTCGTGCCTCAGTACCTCAGTACCTCCGTGCTTCCAGCACCTCCGTGCCTCAGCACTTCCGTGCCTCAGTACCTCCGTGCTTCCAGCACCTCGTGCCTCAGCATCTCCGTGCTTCCAGCATCTCCGTGCCTCAGTACCTCCGTGCTTCCAGCACCTCGTGCCTCAGTACCTCAGTACCTCCGTGCTTCCAGCACCTCCGTGCCTCAGCACTTCCGTGCCTCAGTACCTCCGTGCTTCCAGCACCTCCGTGCCTCAGTACCTCCGTGCCTCAGTACCTCCGTGCCTCAGCACCTCCGTGCCTCAGCACCTCCGTGCCTCAGCACCTCCGTGCCTCAGTACCTCCGTGCTTCCAGCACCTCCGTGCCTCAGTACCTCCGTGCCTCAGTACCTCCGTGCTTCCAGCATCTCCGTGCTTCAGTACCTCCGTGCCTCCACGCACCCCAGTGCCTCCACGCACCTCAGTGCCTCCAAGCACCTCGGTGTCTCCAAGCACCTCAGTGTCCGCAAGCACCTCAGTGTCCGCAAGTACCTCAGTGTCCGCAAGCACCTCAGTGTCCGCAAGCACCTCAGTGTCCGCAAGCACCTCAGTGTCCGCAAGCACCTCAGTGTCCGCAAGCACCTCAGTGTCCGCAAGCACCTCAGTGTCCGCAAGCACCTCAGTGTCTCCAAGCACCCCGTTAGCACAATTATACCTGGTATTCTTCACTGATTCATCAGTGCCTTTCCAGTTCTGTCTTTCAGGAGACCTTCAGCATGCCTCCTGTCTGCCGACCTAATCCTGCATGAGGAGAACCTAGATTCGGCCATCTCTGCTGCGGTTCCTCTTCCCAGTCACCGGAGGAAACCCAGAGTCCACAGCATTTCAGAAACCAGGTCAGTGGTAGTATTCACATAATCCTCCAGTCGCCCGCACAGACTTCACTACACCGGGTTCACAAAAACCTCAGTCATGACAGTAGGAACTGGCCACATGGACCCGGCCGAAAGTGTTAGTCTGACGCATGACCTCCTAAGCAATATTGCAGGACGCTTGGAAGGTCTGGAGTCGACTCAGCATCGATTGGCACAGTGTCTGCAGCGGAATTCGTCCTCCAGAGATTCTATGACCTTCTGCTCTAAGACTCCTGACCAACTGCAGATTTTCTACCAGATGTTACTACAGTTACAAGAACTTTTGTCTAGTATTCTCTCTGTGATGCCTGATCTCCTCAGGAATACTACCAACGTTGTTGATCCTGTTTTGTCCCATCCAGTTAATAGAGTCTCTTCCTCTGCGCAAGGGAAAGTTTTTCATCAGAGCTATCCACGGCCCAAGCTCTCTGAAGCTGAACGTCAGCGGCGTAAGGAGCTACATCTCTGTCTTTACTGTGGAAATTCTGGTCATTTTGTTAAAGACTGCATTCTTCGCAAGCCAGGTAATAGTGACAAATCTCAGTATCATAGTGCTCATGTCTACAAGTCATCCACAGTATCCGATTCTTCTGCTGCTGACGGGGGTATCAAGAAGGCTACTCTTCTGAGAGAGACTCAAATTTATGACTGGGGTCCGGTGGTTAAAAGACCTTATCCCAAGTTGGGTGTCCAGAGAAGAATGTTCAAGCCATTTACAGTCACAGAGGAGTCCGTGTCCACAGACCCAGGAGGGGCGTTTTCAGAGCGTCCAGCCCCAGGAGGGGCGTTTTCAGAGCGTCCAGCCCCAGGAGGGGCGTTTTCAGAGCGTCCAGCCCCAGGAGGGGCGTCTTCAGAGCATCCAGCCCCAGGAGGGGCGTCTTCAGAGCGTCCAGCCCCAGGAGGGGCGTCTTCAGAGCGTCCAGCCCCAGGAGGGGCGTTTTCAGAGCGTCCAGCCCCAGGAGGGGCGTCTTCAGAGCATCCAGCCCCAGGAGGGGCGTCTTCAGAGCGTCCAGCCCCAGGAGGGGCGTCTTCAGAGCGTCCAGCCCCAGAGAGTCTTCAGAGTGCTGCCCAGCCAGTGAGTCTACAGAGTGCTGCCCAGCCAGTGAGTCTACAGAGTGCTGCCCAGCCAGTGAGTCTACAGAGTGCTGCCCAGCCAGTGAGTCTACAGAGTGCTGCCCAGCCAGAGATTCTACAGAGTGCTGCCCAGCCAGAGATTCTACAGAGTGCTGCCCAGCCAGAGATTCTACAGAGTGCTGCCCAGCCAGAGATTCTACAGAGTGCTGCCCAGCCAGAGATTCTACAGAGTGCTGCCTCAGCCCAGCCCCGTGAAGAGGGGGCTCTTGCCTCAGCCCAGCCCCGTGAAGAGGGGGCTCTTGCCTCAGCCCAGCCCCGTGAAGTGGGGGCTCTTGCCTCAGCCCAGCCCTGTGAAGAAAGGGCTCAGCCCGTCCCGGTTCCAGCCGGTCCAGCAATACTCCAGGCCCAGCCTGGTCAGTCCGTCCCGGTTCCAGCCGGTCCAGCAATACTCCAGGCTCCGCCTGGTCAGTCCGTCCCGGTTCCAGCCGGTCCAGCAATACTCCAGGTTCAGCCTGGTCAGTCCGTCCCGGTTCCAGCCGGTCCAGCAATACTCCAGGTTCTGCCTGGTCAGTCCGTCCCGGTTCCAGCCGGTCCAGCAATACTCCAGGCCCAGCCTGGTCAGTCCGTCCCGGTTCCAGCCGGTCCAGCAATACTCCAGGCTCCGCCTGGTCAGTCCGTCCCGGTTCCAGCCGGTCCAGCAATACTCCAGGACCAGCCTGGTCCGTCTCCTTTGGCTCCAGCCAATCCAAGTATCCTCGGATCCAATCCAGTCCTACTCGTCCAGCCAAAGCTTTCTTCAGTTTCATCCTCTAAGCTTTCGTCTGATGGTTTTCCACCTATTTACTTTGATGGAGATTTATTGCAATATGCCGCTCTGGTTGAACAATTTCTCTCTCGGATGGAGTCTGATCCTTTAGGTGCAATAACTCCTTCCAACGTTACTCGATATCTGTTCCTGGCATTCAGAGGAAGAGCTTTGGAGTGGGCCAACATGCTCTTTGAGAGTAATGATCCTGTGTTCCATGACTTACAGACTTTTAGTAACGCTGTAGTTAAAGAATTTAGTCCTAAACCTTTGGAACCTTCTACAGTTTATTCCTCAGTCCTTTCGGATGAAGGAAATTCCAGTCTTGTCTATGATGGATGGTCTACCTGTTCTGAAGATGAAGATCAGGAAGACTTCTAAAGAATCCAGCTTAAGTTTTGTTCTGGACCCTCTGGTTTCCACTTTTTAGAAGCTTTGTGTACAAGTTATTCATCAAGTTCCCCTAAGATTCAAGATGGGTGTCCGGAGTCCACCCTTGAAGAGGGGGATACTGTCACAATCCTGACTGTAGGTTTATATTTGGTGACTTACCCCTGCCATCTGTCCTGGATCCTGTGTCTTTTCACTCACGGAGTTAAACAGCTTGTCAGCACTATGAGTATTCCTGAGTTCTCTGCCTGAGAGGTAATCAGCTCCACCTGTGGTGGTCTCCTGTGTGAGGCTGAATTCAGTAATCTAAAAGCAAGCATCCTGTGTTTTGCAGAAGTCCAGGCTTCAGTGTTCTCTTGGCCTGCTAGGCCTCATTCTACATTACAGCCTTGGCTAGAGTAGTCACATGTCAGTGACATCACCTAATCCTGCCCACCAATCATCAAGGACCAGGAAGTATAAATCAGGAGGCTGAGTTACAATCTGGGCCAGTTCCTTGTGTCACATACAGCCTTGTGTGAGTCTGAAAAGCTGAGCTCCCTAAAGGTAACCTTTGTACCTAAGTTCCTGTGGAAACTCTGTTCCCTTGTTACCGTATGGTTTACCTTTGTGTTGCCATTGATTTCACCATTTCCCTGAGTCTCAATGTAAAGGCACAGCTGCAGTGTTTTGTCTTAAAGGCACAGTACAGAATTCCGTGTTCTCCACTAATACCACAGTTGTCGTGTTTCAGTTTTACTACTGTTGTAGTTGGGATCTCCAGAGCTCAGTACCTCCGTGCCTCAGTACCTCCGTGCCTCAGTACCTCCGTGCCTCAGTACCTCCGTGCTTCCAGCACCTCCGTGCCTCAGTACCTCCGTGCCTCAGTACCTCCGTGCCTCAGTACCTCCGTGCTTCCAGCACCTCGTGCCTCAGTACCTCAGTACCTCCGTGCTTCCAGCACCTCCGTGCCTCAGCACTTCCGTGCCTCAGTACCTCCGTGCTTCCAGCACCTCGTGCCTCAGCATCTCCGTGCTTCCAGCATCTCCGTGCCTCAGTACCTCCGTGCTTCCAGCACCTCGTGCCTCAGTACCTCAGTACCTCCGTGCTTCCAGCACCTCCGTGCCTCAGCACTTCCGTGCCTCAGTACCTCCGTGCTTCCAGCACCTCCGTGCCTCAGTACCTCCGTGCCTCAGTACCTCCGTGCCTCAGCACCTCCGTGCCTCAGCACCTCCGTGCCTCAGCACCTCCGTGCCTCAGCACCTCCGTGCCTCAGTACCTCCGTGCTTCCAGCACCTCCGTGCCTCAGTACCTCCGTGCCTCAGTACCTCCGTGCTTCCAGCATCTCCGTGCTTCAGTACCTCCGTGCCTCCACGCACCCCAGTGCCTCCACGCACCTCAGTGCCTCCAAGCACCTCGGTGTCTCCAAGCACCTCAGTGTCCGCAAGCACCTCAGTGTCCGCAAGTACCTCAGTGTCCGCAAGCACCTCAGTGTCCGCAAGCACCTCAGTGTCCGCAAGCACCTCAGTGTCCGCAAGCACCTCAGTGTCCGCAAGCACCTCAGTGTCCGCAAGCACCTCAGTGTCTCCAAGCACCCCGTTAGCACAATTATACCTGGTATTCTTCACTGATTCATCAGTGCCTTTCCAGTTCTGTCTTTCAGGAGACCTTCAGCATGCCTCCTGTCTGCCGACCTAATCCTGCATGAGGAGAACCTAGATTCGGCCATCTCTGCTGCGGTTCCTCTTCCCAGTCACCGGAGGAAACCCAGAGTCCACAGCATTTCAGAAACCAGGTCAGTGGTAGTATTCACATAATCCTCCAGTCGCCCGCACAGACTTCACTACACCGGGTTCACAAAAACCTCAGTCATGACAATAAGACTCTCACGAGTCTCCAAACCTTCAAACGTTTCCTGAAAACTCACCTCTTTAGGCTAGCTTATCAAATTCCAGAACCGCTCACTCAACCATCATAAGCTTTCCTATCTGATTATATGCCCACTGTACAGTCCGCACATATCCTCCACATATTTTCTCTTTCATCACTTTCCCTTATTTCTGACCAGGGTTCATCATTGCTGTGATGTGATATCATGCAACCCACCTAGAACCTTTGCAATCCGGTGGACAAATATGCAATAGATAATGCCTTTCCTTGTGTATCAATGCCTATTTCCCTATAGATTGTAAGCTTGCGAGCAGGGCCCTCCTACGTCTGGCTGTTTGTTTACTACCCAGTTTTGTTGTATGATTGTATCCAATTGTAAAGCGCAACGGAATTTGCTGCGCTATATAAGAAACTGTTAATAAATAACGAGATTTATGGTAAGAACTTACCGTTGTTAAATCTCTTTCTGCGAGGTACACTGGGTTCTACAGGGAATAACATCGGAGTGTAGAGTAGGATCTTGATCCGAGGCACCAACAGGCTAAAAGCTTTGATTGTTCCCAGAATGCATAGCGCCGCCTCCTCTATAACCCCGCCTCCGTGCACAGGAGCTCAGTTTTGCTAACCAGTCCAATGCAGTAGCAGGTAAAAAGAGACAACAACCGTTAGTAGCCACATACACCACATTCTCACGACAGGAGAAGGTGTCAGCGGCTAATGCCATACAAACTCAAAGAAGCTAAGTGCGTCAGAATGGGCGCCCTGTAGAACCCAGTGTACCTCGCAGAAAGAGATTTAACAACGGTAAGGTCTTACCATAAATCTCGTTTTCTGCAGCAGGGTACACTGGGTTCCACAGGTAATAACATCGGGGATGTCCTAAAGCAGTTCCTCATGGGAGGGGACGCACTGTAGCGGGCACAAGAACCCGGCGTCCAAAGGAAGCATCCTGGGAGGCGGAAGTATCAAAGGCATAAAACCTTATGAAGGTGTTCACCGAGGACCACGTAGCCGCCTTGCACAACTGTTCTAGGGTCGCACCACGGCGGACCACCCAAGAAGGTCCAACAGAACGAGTAGAATGGGCTTTAATGGTAGCAGGAGCTGGAAGGCCAGCCTATACATAAGCATGTGCAATCACCATTCTAATCCATCTGGCCAAGGTCTGCTTGGTAGCAGGCTAGCCACGTTTGTGAAAACCAAATAGTACAGAGAGAGAATCAGACTTCCTGATGGGAGCTGTCCTCTTTACATAGATACGGAGAGCCTGTACCACATCCAAAGACCACTGTTTGGAAGACAATTCAGGATAGACAAATCTCCTGATTAAGGTGGAAAGAAGACACCACCTTAGGTAGGTACCTGGGACTTGTTCGAAGTACCGTCCGGTCACGGTGAAAAATCAGATAGGGGGACCTACAAGACAAGGCACCCAAATCCGACACCTGTCTAGCAGAGGCAATAGCCAGTAGAAACAATACCTTAAGGGAAAGCCACTTAAGGTCTGCAGATTCAAGAGGCTCAAATGGAGACTCCTGTAATGCCTCCAGAACCACCGACAGATCCCAAGGAGCCACAGGCGGGATGTAAGGAGGTTGAATCCGTAACACACCCTGAGTGAATGTATGAACATCAGGCAGAGTGGCAATTTTTCTCTGAAACCAAACCGACAAGGCAGAAATATGAACCTTGATGGAGGCCAGACGAAGGCCTAAGTCCAGGCCCTGTTGTAGAAAGGCCAAAAGTTTGGCCGTACTAAACTTGTAAGCGTCATGATTATTAGATGGGCACCAACAAAGTAAGAATTCCAGACCCTATGGTAAATCTGAGTAGAAGCTGGCTTACAGGCCTTCAACATAGTCTGAATGACCGCCTCAGAAGAACCCTTGGCCCTTAGTACGGAAGCTTCAAGAGATACGCCAAATCCTGGTAAACACAAGGGCCCTGAACGAGGAGGTCTGGTCGTTGTGGAAGCAGAAGAAGTAGGATTCCTCCTTCTTGCTTGAACTTCCTTATTACTTTGGGCAGGAGTGACACCGGAGGGAACACATACGGCAGCCGAAAGTTCCATGGAATTGCCAGAGCGTCCACGAATGCTGCTTGAGGATCCCTTGTCCTTGCTCTGAAGACCGGAACCTTGTGATTGTGTCGAGACGCCATCAGGTCCACATCTAGGAAGCCCCACTTGTCCACTAAGAGTTGAAATACTTCTGGATGGAGGCTCCACTCTCCGGCGTGTACGTCCTGACGACTGAGGAAGTCCACAACCCAGTTTAGGACTTCCGGAATGAACACTGCTGATATGGCTGGCAGAAGGCGTTCTGCCCACTAAAGAATTCTTGATACTTCCCTCAATGTCGTGCGGCTTCGAGTGCCGCCTTGATGATTTATGTATGCCACCGTGGTGGCGTTGTCCGACTGTACTTGAACAGGTCTGTTCTGTATTAAATGCTGGGCCAAGTTCAGAGCATTGAATACCGCCCGCATTTCCAGAATGTTTACTGGGCGGAGAGACTCCTCCCTGGTCCACCAACCCTGAAGGGAGTGTTGCTCCAACACCACGCCCCAACCTCTCAGACTGGCATCTGTCGTCAGAAGGACCCAGTTGGAGATCCAGAAGGGACGACCCCTGCTCAATCGTTGGTCCTGCAGCCACCAGCTGAGTGACAGACGGACCTCCGGATACAAGGAGATCATGTGAGACCTGATCCGGTGAGGTAGGCCGCCCCACTTGGCAAGAATCAATTTCTGCAGAGGGCGGGAATGGAATTGAGTATGTGCCACCATGTCGAAAGCTGATACCATGAGACCTAACACTTGCATCGCCAAATGTATCGACACTTGCGGACGAGATAGGAAGCATCGAATCCTGTCCTGAAGTTTCAGTACCTTCTCCTGAGACAAGAACCACTGCTGGTTGTGAGTGTCCAACAACGCCCCCAGGTGCACCATGCTCTGATCAGGGACCAGGGAAGATTTCTTCCAGTTGATGAGCCACCCGTGGGCTTGCAGAAACTGGAGCGACATATACAGATGGCGTAGGAGAATTTCTGGGGAATTCGCCAGGATCAACAAATTGTCCAGATACGGGAGGATCCTGACCTCTTGACGGCGGAGTACAGCCGTCATTACCGCCATGACCTTCGTGAAGACTTGCGGGGCCGTGGTCAAACCAAATGGTAAAGCCCGAAATTGATAATGGAGGTTGCCCACAGCAAACCTCAAGTATTGTTGATGCGACATTGCAATAGGAATATGCAGGTAAGCATCCTGAATGTCCAGGAAGACCATACAGTCCCCGGGCTCCAAGGTCAGAACAATAGAGCAAAGCGTTTCCATACAAAACTTGGAGACTCTCACAAATTTGTTCAGGGACTTGAGGTTGAGAATGGGCCGAGAGGACTCATTCTGTTTCGGGACTAGGAACAGCGGTGAATAGTACCCCTTGCCTCTCTGAGCCAGAGGCACTTGTACCACCACTCCTGTGTCCAGGAGGGACTGTACCACCGAATGAAGAGTTTTTGCCTTCACCTGATCCGAAGGGACGTCTGTCAGGCAAAATCAACGAGGGGGACGATTCTTGAAGGGTATGGCGTAACCGTGAGTGACGACTTCCCGTACCCAGGCATCGGAAGTGGTCTTCAACCATTCCTGGGTAAACCCTAGAAGTCGGACTCCCACCCTGGGATCCCCCAGATGGAGGCCCGCCCCGTCATGCAGCAGGCTTGTTAGTTTTGGAAGCAGGCTGACGGGCAGCCCAGGCATGTTTAGGTTTGGGCTTAGAGGTTTTGGAAGTGCGAGCCTGTTTCAGGTACGCCTGACCTATTGCTTTACCTGAAGGACGAAAGGAGCGAAAGGAAGTACTCTTAACCTTAGGCACCAAAGGAGCAGTACTAGGAAGACATGCTGTTTTAGCAGAAGCTAAGTCATCCACTATCTTGTTGAGGTCCTCTACAAAAAGAATGTCTCCCTTAAAAGGGAGCACCTCCAGGGTTTTATTAAAATCCAGATCCACAGACCAGGATCGCAACCATAAAATCCGGCTAGCCAAAATGGATGTTCTTCTAAATTCACTCTAAAAAGCTCTTCTGAGGGCTACTTGGAGCAGCCTTGCCTGTTGTCTGCCTGCACTGCAGGCACGAACTACAAAACTGAGCTCCTGTGCACGGAGGCAGGGTTATAGAGGAGGCGGTGCTATGCATTCTGGGAACAGTCAAAGCTTTTAGCCTATTGGTGCCTCGGATCAAGATCCTACTCTACACCCCGATGTTATTCCCTGTGGAACCCAGTGTACCCCGCTGCAGAAAAATAAATTATAATAAATATGTTCTGATTGGCCAATGTTATTGGCACATATTGTTTCTCTGTTAAAGTATAAATAAACCCCTACGACGGGCACCAGACAGATCAGTTTCGATCTGTTGAGGTTATACATAATTCTAGGTATGGTCTCCTCATTTTCTGATCTCCAACCGGTTGCTGACCATATTAGTCCTTTAAACTGGGACACTCATGAATTACACAGGTTCTGTGGCTGATTAAAACCAGGTGACATGCAGGCTCGAAGTCAGCCAGCCACAGAACCTGTGTAATTCATGAGTGTCCCAGTTTAAAGGGCTAGTATGGTCAGCCTAGGCTAAGTTCACAATTCTGACTGATGGCTGAAGCGAGTTGATAGACCAGACTGTGAGTGGTCATCGAAGCCTAACACTTATAATGGGAAATGTGATCTGGGCAAATTTATTTAAAAAAAATTGTAAAAATACCGCAGTGTGCCCTGTTATAATGACACCAGCTTCAGCAGGTGTAATCACAGGGCAGCACTGCGATGTGAGTACCTCTGCACAGCTGTGCGTGGAGCCAGCCGTGCGATCAGCTATGCGTGTTCGATGGACACACATGCTGATCACTTTAAAAAAAAAAAAAAATTAAAAATCATACTTACCCGTCCAGGAGACGGTGATCCGTGCTCCGGTGAGCACGGCTGGCCATCGGGAACTCCTGCTGCTGTGTGGTGATTCATGGAGGCAGTGGTCACCTGGAGGGGTCTCGACTTGGTGCAGGGGGTAGTTGCGTCGGGGGAAGGGGTTGGGGGGGGGGCGGGATCCAGTGGTGGCGGTAGTGACGGACGGCAGTGCATGTGCAGCAGGCCATCTGGGTATTTTTTGCAAAAAATAACCAGATAATTTATTTATATAGCACTCACATATTCCGCAGCGCTGTACAGAGAATATTTGCCCATTCACATCAGTCCCTGCCCCAATGGAGCTTACAATCTATATTCCCTACCACATGTACACGCATTCACACTAGGGTTACTTTTTTTGGGGGAAGCCAGTTAACCTACCTGTATATTTTTGGATTGTGGGAGGAAACCGGAATACCCAGAGGAAACCCACGCAAGTATGGGGAGTATACACAAACTCCACACAGTTAGGGCCATGGTGGGAATTGAACCCATCACCTCAGTGCTGTGAGGCAGTAATGCTAACTATTACACCATCCATACCACCCTAATAACGCTGCATTTGCAGGGACAGAGCTTCCTTGCAAGCAAGTGTAGTATTATTCTCAGGTCTAAGCAAATAACAGCGTGTGGTGGAATCTTTCATTCAAATATATCTTCAGCTAGTTTTTTATTAACCCACCCGCTGATGTAATACCTTCTAGAATATTCTCCAGCTTTATACACATATTAGGATATTTTGCAAAGAGAGATAGAGTATCCATAAACATTTATCAACTTTGGCAAGGTTTATCGTTGTTTTGATGTTGTGGCCTTGGTCATGCACGGGAACACAATGGAGTTCCTTTTCAGAGACGCAACCTTGTGGAGGAGTTACCTTACTGGGAGCTAATTCCGGGTCTGATGAGCGCACCGGATGCACAGTGGACGTGTTCTCAGAAGTTACTTGTTTAAGCAAAAAATGTCTTAAAGGGCGATACTGCTGTGTATTGTCTGTATAAAGGTCACACACCCTACTGCATGGTTATAGTTCTATCTACTGTGTTGAATATAATCTAGATTATAATATTGGTTATGATACTGAATATAAAATATTTAATGTCCTGCATTATATATTTGACGTGTTTATGTCATCTGGCAGAGGCGTTTTCATTTGCTGCTCATGGACATAGCATAGAGCTGGTCCCTGGGAACGGTTTCTGAGGGCAAAACAGAGCTATCTCGTACCCACGGGCAACCAAACCTTCAGCTCCACCTGATGATAGGAAGGCATGGCTGGAAAGCATAAAAGAAAGCCAGAATAATACAACTGTGTAAAGTTTGCAGGACATCTTGTACTGGCAAATAAAAGCAAAGCATCTTATGTAGGGTGGTCTCTTGGAGTCTCCAATAGTCACTTTTTCTATAAGAGGTGGAACCTAATGCTGAAGAGCCAAACATAACTTCTGACCTGCAATATATGCACACATTGCTTCCTGGAAGTTGCTTCATACACAGTGAAATGTCTCCAAATCAAAGTTTATTAGTTATTGACTTATATATTGATAATACATTTCCCTAAATGATTAATACTGTGAACGCACATGACTATACCAATAAAATGCTCAACGCAATCTGAAAGCCAACCACTAAACCTGGCAGCTTTCTGACCCATTCGGTTTCGGGACTAGGAACAGCGGTGAATAGTACCCCTTGCCTCTGTGAGCCAGAGGCACTTGTACCACCACTCCTGTGTCCAGGAGGGACTGTACCACCGAATGAAGAGTTTTTGTCTTCACCTGATCCGAAGGGACGTCTGTCAGGCAAAATCGATGAGGGGGACGATTCTTGAAGGGTATGGCGTAACCGTGAGTGATGACTTCCCGTACCCAGGCATCGGAAGTGGTCTTCAACCATTCCTGGGTAAACCCTAGAAGTCGGACTCCCACCCTGGGATCCCCCAGAGGGAGGCCCGCCCCGTCATGCAGCAGGCTTGCCAGTTTTGGAAGCAGGCTGACGGGCAGCCCAGGCATGTTTAGGTTTGGGCTTAGAGGTTTTGGAAGTGCGAGCCTGTTTCGGGTACGCCTGACCTATTGCTTTACCTGAAGGACGAAAGGAGCGAAAGGAAGTACTCTTAACCTTAGGCACCAAAGGAGCAGTACTAGGAAGACATGCTGTTTTAGCAGAAGCTAAGTCATCCACTATCTTGTTGAGGTCCTCTACAAAAAGAATGTCTCCCTTAAAAGGGAGCACCTCCAGGGTTTTCTTAAAATCCAGATCCACAGACCAGGATTGCAACCATAAAATCCGGCGAGCCATAATGGATGTTCTTCTAAATTCACTCTAAAAAGCTCTTCTGAGGGCTACTTGGAGCAGCCTTGCCTGTTGTCTGCCTGCACTGCAGGCACGAACTACAAAACTGAGCTCCTGTGCACGGAGGCGGGGTTATAGAGGAGGCGGTGCTATGCATTCTGGGAACAGTCAAAGCTTTTAGCCTGTTGGTGCCTCGGATCAAGATCCTACTCTACACCCCGATGTTATTCCCTGTGGAACCCAGTGTACCCCGCTGCAGAAAAATAAATAATAATAAATATGTTCTGATTGGCCAATGTTATTGGCACATATTGTTTCTCTGTTAAAGTATAAATAAACCCCTAGGACGGGCACAAGACAGATCAGTTTCGATCTGTTGAGGTTATACATAATACTGGGTATGGTCTCCTCATTTTCTGATCTCCAACCGGTTGCTGACCATATTAGTCCTTTAAACTGGGACACTCATGAATTACACAGGTTCTGTGGCTGATTAAAACCAGGTGACATGCAGGCTCGAAGTCAGCCAGCCACAGAACCTGTGTAATTCATGAGTGTCCCAGTTTAAAGGGCTAGTATGGTCAGCCTAGGCTAAGTTCACAATTCTGACTGATGGCTGAAGCGAGTTGATAGACCAGACTGTGAGTGGTCATCGAAGCCTAACACTTATAATGGGAAATGTGATCTGGGCAAATTTATTTAAAAAAAATTGTAAAAATACCGCAGTGTGCCCTGTTATAATGACACCAGCTTCAGCAGGTGTAATCACAGGGCAGCACTGCGATGTGAGTACCTCTGCACAGCTGTGCGTGGAGCCAGCCGTGCGATCAGCTATGCGTGTTCGATGGACACACATGCTGATCACTTTAAAAAAAATAAAAATTTTAAAATCATACTTACCCGTCCAGGAGACGGTGATCCGTGCTCCGGTGAGCACGGCTGGCCATCGGGAACTCCTGCTGCTGTGTGGTGATTCATGGAGGCAGTGGTCACCTGGAGGGGTCTCGACTTGGTGCAGGGGGTAGTTGCGTCGGGGGAAGGGGTTGGGGGGGGGCAGGATCCAGTGGTGGCGGTAGTGACGGACGGCAGTGCATGTGCAGCAGGCCATCTGGGTATTTTTTGCAAAAAATAACCAGATAATTTATTTATATAGCACTCACATATTCCGCAGCGCTGTACAGAGAATATTTGCCCATTCACATCAGTCCCTGCCCCAATGGAGCTTACAATCTATATTCCCTACCACATGTACACGCATTCACACTAGGGTTACTTTTTTTTGGGGAAGCCAGTTAACCTACCTGTATATTTTTGGATTGTGGGAGGAAACCGGAATACCCAGAGGAAACCCACGCAAGTATGGGGAGAATATACAAACTCCACACAGTTAGGGCCATGGTGGGAATTGAACCCATCACCTCAGTGCTGTGAGGCAGTAATGCTAACTATTACACCATCCATACTGCCCTAATAATGCTGCATTTCCAGGGACAGAGCTTCCTTGCAAGCAAGTGTAGTATTATTCTCAGGTCTAAGCAAATAACAGCGTGTGGTGGAATCTTTCATTCAAATATATCTTCAGCTAGTTTTTTATTAACCCACCCGCTGATGTAATACCTTCTAGAATATTCTCCAGCTTTATACACATATTAGGATATTTTGCAAAGAGAGATAGAGTATCCATAAACATTTATCAACTTTGGCAAGGTTTATCGTTGTTTTGATGTTGTGGCCTTGGTCATGCACGGGAACACAATGGAGTTCCTTTTCAGAGACGCAACCTTGTGGAGGAGTTACCTTACTGGGAGCTAATTCCGGGTCTGATGAGCGCACCGGATGCACAGTGGACGTGTTCTCAGAAGTTACTTGTTTAAGCAAAAAATGTCTTAAAGGGCGATACTGCTGTGTATTGTCTGTATAAAGGTCACACACCCTACTGCATGGTTATAGTTCTATCTACTGTGTTGAATATAATCTAGATTATAATATTGGTTATGATACTGAATATAAAATATTTAATGTCCTGCATTATATATTTGACGTGTTTATGTCATCTGGCAGAGGCGTTTTCATTTGCTGCTCATGGACATAGCATAGAGCTGGTCCCTGGGAACGGTTTCTGAGGGCAAAACAGAGCTATCTCGTACCCACGGGCAACCAAACCTTCAACTCCACCTGATGATAGGAAGGCATGGCTGGAAAGCATAAAAGAAAGCCAGAATAATACAACTGTGTAAAGTTTGCAGGACATCTTGTACTGGCAAATAAAAGCAAAGCATCTTATGTAGGGTGGTCTCTTGGAGTCTCCAATAGTCACTTTTTCTATAAGAGGTGGAACCTAATGCTGAAGAGCCAAACATAACTTCTGACCTGCAATATATGCACACATTGCTTCCTGGAAGTTGCTTCATACACAGTGAAATGTCTCCAAATCAAAGTTTATTAGTTATTGACTTATATATTGATAATACATTTCCCTAAATGATTAATACTGTGAACGCACATGACTATACCAATAAAATGCTCAACGCAATCTGAAAGCCAACCACTAAACCTGGCAGCTTTCTGACCCATTCGGTTTCGGGACTAGGAACAGCGGTGAATAGTACCCCTTGCCTCTGTGAGCCAGAGGCACTTGTACCACCACTCCTGTGTCCAGGAGGGACTGTACCACCGAATGAAGAGTTTTTGTCTTCACCTGATCCGAAGGGACGTCTGTCAGGCAAAATCGATGAGGGGGACGATTCTTGAAGGGTATGGCGTAACCGTGAGTGACGACTTCCCGTACCCAGGCATCGGAAGTGGTCTTCAACCATTCCTGGGTAAACCCTAGAAGTCGGACTCCCACCCTGGGATCCCCCAGATGGAGGCCCGTCCCGTCATGCAGCAGGCTTGCCAGTTTTGGAAGCAGGCTGACGGGCAGCCCAGGCATGTTTAGGTTTGGGCTTAGAGGTTTTGGAAGTGCGAGCCTGTTTCGGGTACGCCTGACCTATTGCTTTACCTGAAGGACGAAAGGAGCGAAAGGAAGTACTCTTAACCTTAGGCACCAAAGGAGCAGTACTAGGAAGACATGCTGTTTTAGCAGAAGCTAAGTCATCCACTATCTTGTTGAGGTCCTCTACAAAAAGAATGTCTCCTTAAAAGGGAGCACCTCCAGGGTTTTATTAAAATCCAGATCCACAGACCAGGATCGCAACCATAAAATCCGGCGAGCCAAAATGGATGTTCTTCTAAATTCACTCTAAAAAGCTCTTCTGAGGGCTACTTGGAGCAGCCTTGCCTGTTGTCTGCCTGCACTGCAGGCACGAACTACAAAACTGAGCTCTTGTGCACGGAGGCAGGGTTATAGAGGAGGCGGTGCTATGCATTCTGGGAACAGTCAAAGCTTTTAGCCTGTTGGTGCCTCGGATCAAGATCCTACTCTACACCCCGATGTTATTCCCTGTGGAACCCAGTGTACCCCGCTGCAGAAAAATACATAATAATAAATATGTTCTGATTGGCCAATGTTATTGGCACATATTGTTTCTCTGTTAAAGTATAAATAAACCCCTAGGACGGGCACAAGACAGATCAGTTTCGATCTGTTGAGGTTATACATAATTCTGGGTATGGTCTCCTCATTTTCTGATCTCCAACCGGTTGCTGACCATATTAGTCCTTTAGACTGGGACACTCATGAATTACACAGGTTCTGTGGCTGATTAAAACCAGGTGACATGCAGGCTCGAAGTCAGCCAGCCACAGAACCTGTGTAATTCATGAGTGTCCCAGTTTAAAGGGCTAGTATGGTCAGCCTAGGCTAAGTTCACAATTCTGACTGATGGCTGAAGCGAGTTGATAGACCAGACTGTGAGTGGTCATCGAAGCCTAACACTTATAATGGGAAATGTGATCTGGGCAAATTTATTTAAAAAAAATTGTAAAAATACCGCAGTGTGCCCTGTTATAATGACACCAGCTTCAGCAGGTGTAATCACAGGGCAGCACTGCGATGTGAGTACCTCTGCACAGCTGTGCGTGGAGCCAGCCGTGCGATCAGCTATGCGTGTTCGATGGACACACATGCTGATCACTTAAAAAAATTTTTTTTTCAAAAATCATACTTACCCGTCCAGGAGACGGTGATCCTGGCCATCGGGAACTCCTGCTGCTGTGTGGTGATTCATGGAGGCAGTGGTCACCTGGAGGGGGTCTCGACTTGGTGCAGGGGGTAGTTGTGTCGGGGGAAGGGGTTGGGGGGGGGGCGGGATCCGGTGGTGGCGGTAGTGACGGACGGCAGTGCATGTGCAGCAGGCCATCTGGGTATTTTTTGCAAAAAATAACCAGATAATTTATTTATATAGCACTCACATATTCCGCAGCGCTGTACAGAGAATATTTGCCCATTCACATCAGTCCCTGCCCCAATGGAGCTTACAATCTATATTCCCTACCACATGTACATGCATTCACACTAGGGTTACTTTTTTTGGGGGAAGCCAGTTAACCTACCTGTATATTTTGGATTGTGGGAGGAAACCCACGCAAGTATTGGGAGAATATACAAACTCCACACAGTTAGGGCCATGGTGGGAATTGAACCCATCACCTCAGTGCTGTGAGGCAGTAATGCTAACTATTACACCATCCATACTGCCCTAATAACGCTGCATTTGCAGGGACAGAGCTTCCTTGCAAGCAAGTGTAGTATTATTCTCAGGTCTAAGCAAATAACAGCGTGTGGTGGAATCTTTCATTCAAATATATCTACAGCTAGTTTTTTATTAACCCACCCTCTGATGTAATACCTTCTAGAATATTCTCCAGCTTTATACACATATTAGGATATTTTGCAAAGAGAGATAGAGTATCCATAAACATTTATCAACTTTGGCAAGGTTTATCGTTGTTTTGATGTAGTGGCCTTGGTCATGCACGGGAACACAATGGAGTTCCTTTTCAGAGACGCAACCTTGTGGAGGAGTTACCTTACTGGGAGCTAATTCCGGGTCTGATGAGCGCACCGGATGCACAGTGGACGTGTTCTCAGAAGTTACTTGTTTTAGCAAAAAATGTCTTAAAGGGCGATACTGCTGTGTATTGTCTGTATAAAGGTCACACACCCTACTGCATGGTTATAGTTCTATCTACTGTGTTGAATATAATCTAGATTATAATATTGGTTATGATACTGAATATAAAATACTTAATGTCCTGCATTATATATTTGATGTGTTTATGTCATCTGGCAGAGGCGTTTTCATTTGCTGCTCATGGACATAGCATAGAGCTGGTCCCTGGGAACGGTTTCTGAGGGCAAAACAGAGCTATCTCCTACCCACGGGCAACCAAACCTTCAACTCCACCTGATGATAGGAAGGCATGGCTGGAAAGCATAAAAGAAAGCCAGAATAATACAACTGTGTAAAGTTTGCAGGACATCTTGTACTGGCAAATAAAAGCAAAGCATCTTATGTAGGGTGGTCTCTTGGAGTCTCCAATAGTCACTTTTTCTATAAGAGGTGGAACCTAATGCTGAAGAGCCAAACATAACTTCTGACCTGCAATATATGCACACATTGCTTCCTGGAAGTTGCTTCATACACAGTGAAATGTCTCCAAATCAAAGTTTATTAGTTATTGACTTATATATTGATAAAACATTTCCCTAAATGATTAATACTGTGAACGCACATGACTATACCAATAAAATGCTCAACGCAATCTGAAAGCCAACCACTAAACCTGGCAACTTTCTGACCCATTCGGTTTCGGGACTAGGAACAGCGGTGAATAGTACCCCTTGCCTCTGTGAGCCAGAGGCACTTGTACCACCACTCCTGTGTCCAGGAGGGACTGTACCACCGAATGAAGAGTTTTTGTCTTCACCTGATCCGAAGGGACGTCTGTCAGGCAAAATCGATGACGGGGACGATTCTTGAAGGGTATGGCGCAACCGTGAGTGACGACTTCCCGTACCCAGGCATCGGAAGTGGTCTTCAACCATTCCTGGGTAAACCCTAGAAGTCGGACTCCCACCCTGGGATCCCCCAGAGGGAGGCCCGCCCCGTCATGCAGCAGGCTTGCCAGTTTTGGAAGCAGGCTGATGGGCAGCCCAGGCATGTTTAGGTTTGGGCTTAGAGGTTTTGGAAGTGCGAGCCTGTTTCGGGTACGCCTGACCTATTGCTTTACCTGAAGGACGAAAGGAGCGAAAGGAAGTACTCTTAACCTTAGGCACCAAAGGAGCAGTACTAGGAAGACATGCTGTTTTAGCAGAAGCTAAGTCATCCACTATCTTGTTGAGGTCCTCTACAAAAAGAATGTCTCCTTAAAAGGGAGCACCTCCAGGGTTTTCTTAAAATCCAGATCCACAGACCAGGATCGCAACCATAAAATCCGGCGAGCCAAAATGGATGTTCTTCTAAATTCACTCTAAAAAGCTCTTCTGAGGGCTACTTGGAGCAGCCTTGCCTGTTGTCTGCCTGCACTGCAGGCACGAACTACAAAACTGAGCTCTTGTGCACGGAGGCAGGGTTATAGAGGAGGCGGTGCTATGCATTCTGGGAACAGTCAAAGCTTTTAGCCTGTTGGTGCCTCGGATCAAGATCCTACTCTACACCCCGATGTTATTCCCTGTGGAACCCAGTGTACCCCGCTGCAGAAAAATACATAATAATAAATATGTTCTGATTGGCCAATGTTATTGGCACATATTGTTTCTCTGTTAAAGTATAAATAAACCCCTAGGACGGGCACAAGACAGATCAGTTTCGATCTGTTGAGGTTATACATAATTCTGGGTATGGTCTCCTCATTTTCTGATCTCCAACCGGTTGCTGACCATATTAGTCCTTTAAACTGGGACACTCATGAATTACACAGGTTCTGTGGCTGATTAAAACCAGGTGACATGCAGGCTCGAAGTCAGCCAGCCACAGAACCTGTGTAATTCATGAGTGTCCCAGTTTAAAGGGCTAGTATGGTCAGCCTAGGCTAAGTTCACAATTCTGACTGATGGCTGAAGCGAGTTGATAGACCAGACTGTGAGTGGTCATCGAAGCCTAACACTTATAATGGGAAATGTGATCTGGGCAAATTTATTTAAAAAAAATTGTAAAAATACCGCAGTGTGCCCTGTTATAATGACACCAGCTTCAGCAGGTGTAATCACAGGGCAGCACTGCGATGTGAGTACCTCTGCACAGCTGTGCGTGGAGCCAGCCGTGCGATCAGCTATGCGTGTTCGATGGACACACATGCTGATCACTTTAAAAAAAAAAAAAAATTAAAAATCATACTTACCCGTCCAGGAGACGGTGATCCGTGCTCCGGTGAGCACGGCTGGCCATCGGGAACTCCTGCTGCTGTGTGGTGATTCATGGAGGCAGTGGTCACCTGGAGGGGTCTCGACTTGGTGCAGGGGGTAGTTGCGTCGGGGGAAGGGGTTGGGGGGGGGGGGCGGGATCCAGTGGTGGCGGTAGTGACGGACGGCAGTGCATGTGCAGCAGGCCATCTGGGTATTTTTTGCAAAAAATAACCAGATAATTTATTTATATAGCACTCACATATTCCGCAGCGCTGTACAGAGAATATTTGCCCATTCACATCAGTCCCTGCCCCAATGGAGCTTACAATCTATATTCCCTACCACATGTACACGCATTCACACTAGGGTTACTTTTTTTGGGGGAAGCCAGTTAACCTACCTGTATATTTTTGGATTGTGGGAGGAAACCGGAATACCCAGAGGAAACCCACGCAAGTATGGGGAGTATACACAAACTCCACACAGTTAGGGCCATGGTGGGAATTGAACCCATCACCTCAGTGCTGTGAGGCAGTAATGCTAACTATTACACCATCCATACCACCCTAATAACGCTGCATTTGCAGGGACAGAGCTTCCTTGCAAGCAAGTGTAGTATTATTCTCAGGTCTAAGCAAATAACAGCGTGTGGTGGAATCTTTCATTCAAATATATCTTCAGCTAGTTTTTTATTAACCCACCCGCTGATGTAATACCTTCTAGAATATTCTCCAGCTTTATACACATATTAGGATATTTTGCAAAGAGAGATAGAGTATCCATAAACATTTATCAACTTTGGCAAGGTTTATCGTTGTTTTGATGTTGTGGCCTTGGTCATGCACGGGAACACAATGGAGTTCCTTTTCAGAGACGCAACCTTGTGGAGGAGTTACCTTACTGGGAGCTAATTCCGGGTCTGATGAGCGCACCGGATGCACAGTGGACGTGTTCTCAGAAGTTACTTGTTTAAGCAAAAAATGTCTTAAAGGGCGATACTGCTGTGTATTGTCTGTATAAAGGTCACACACCCTACTGCATGGTTATAGTTCTATCTACTGTGTTGAATATAATCTAGATTATAATATTGGTTATGATACTGAATATAAAATATTTAATGTCCTGCATTATATATTTGACGTGTTTATGTCATCTGGCAGAGGCGTTTTCATTTGCTGCTCATGGACATAGCATAGAGCTGGTCCCTGGGAACGGTTTCTGAGGGCAAAACAGAGCTATCTCGTACCCACGGGCAACCAAACCTTCAGCTCCACCTGATGATAGGAAGGCATGGCTGGAAAGCATAAAAGAAAGCCAGAATAATACAACTGTGTAAAGTTTGCAGGACATCTTGTACTGGCAAATAAAAGCAAAGCATCTTATGTAGGGTGGTCTCTTGGAGTCTCCAATAGTCACTTTTTCTATAAGAGGTGGAACCTAATGCTGAAGAGCCAAACATAACTTCTGACCTGCAATATATGCACACATTGCTTCCTGGAAGTTGCTTCATACACAGTGAAATGTCTCCAAATCAAAGTTTATTAGTTATTGACTTATATATTGATAATACATTTCCCTAAATGATTAATACTGTGAACGCACATGACTATACCAATAAAATGCTCAACGCAATCTGAAAGCCAACCACTAAACCTGGCAGCTTTCTGACCCATTCGGTTTCGGGACTAGGAACAGCGGTGAATAGTACCCCTTGCCTCTGTGAGCCAGAGGCACTTGTACCACCACTCCTGTGTCCAGGAGGGACTGTACCACCGAATGAAGAGTTTTTGTCTTCACCTGATCCGAAGGGACGTCTGTCAGGCAAAATCGATGAGGGGGACGATTCTTGAAGGGTATGGCGTAACCGTGAGTGATGACTTCCCGTACCCAGGCATCGGAAGTGGTCTTCAACCATTCCTGGGTAAACCCTAGAAGTCGGACTCCCACCCTGGGATCCCCCAGAGGGAGGCCCGCCCCGTCATGCAGCAGGCTTGCCAGTTTTGGAAGCAGGCTGACGGGCAGCCCAGGCATGTTTAGGTTTGGGCTTAGAGGTTTTGGAAGTGCGAGCCTGTTTCGGGTACGCCTGACCTATTGCTTTACCTGAAGGACGAAAGGAGCGAAAGGAAGTACTCTTAACCTTAGGCACCAAAGGAGCAGTACTAGGAAGACATGCTGTTTTAGCAGAAGCTAAGTCATCCACTATCTTGTTGAGGTCCTCTACAAAAAGAATGTCTCCCTTAAAAGGGAGCACCTCCAGGGTTTTCTTAAAATCCAGATCCACAGACCAGGATTGCAACCATAAAATCCGGCGAGCCATAATGGATGTTCTTCTAAATTCACTCTAAAAAGCTCTTCTGAGGGCTACTTGGAGCAGCCTTGCCTGTTGTCTGCCTGCACTGCAGGCACGAACTACAAAACTGAGCTCCTGTGCACGGAGGCGGGGTTATAGAGGAGGCGGTGCTATGCATTCTGGGAACAGTCAAAGCTTTTAGCCTGTTGGTGCCTCGGATCAAGATCCTACTCTACACCCCGATGTTATTCCCTGTGGAACCCAGTGTACCCCGCTGCAGAAAAATAAATAATAATAAATATGTTCTGATTGGCCAATGTTATTGGCACATATTGTTTCTCTGTTAAAGTATAAATAAACCCCTAGGACGGGCACAAGACAGATCAGTTTCGATCTGTTGAGGTTATACATAATACTGGGTATGGTCTCCTCATTTTCTGATCTCCAACCGGTTGCTGACCATATTAGTCCTTTAAACTGGGACACTCATGAATTACACAGGTTCTGTGGCTGATTAAAACCAGGTGACATGCAGGCTCGAAGTCAGCCAGCCACAGAACCTGTGTAATTCATGAGTGTCCCAGTTTAAAGGGCTAGTATGGTCAGCCTAGGCTAAGTTCACAATTCTGACTGATGGCTGAAGCGAGTTGATAGACCAGACTGTGAGTGGTCATCGAAGCCTAACACTTATAATGGGAAATGTGATCTGGGCAAATTTATTTAAAAAAAATTGTAAAAATACCGCAGTGTGCCCTGTTATAATGACACCAGCTTCAGCAGGTGTAATCACAGGGCAGCACTGCGATGTGAGTACCTCTGCACAGCTGTGCGTGGAGCCAGCCGTGCGATCAGCTATGCGTGTTCGATGGACACACATGCTGATCACTTTAAAAAAAATAAAAATTTTAAAATCATACTTACCCGTCCAGGAGACGGTGATCCGTGCTCCGGTGAGCACGGCTGGCCATCGGGAACTCCTGCTGCTGTGTGGTGATTCATGGAGGCAGTGGTCACCTGGAGGGGTCTCGACTTGGTGCAGGGGGTAGTTGCGTCGGGGGAAGGGGTTGGGGGGGGGCAGGATCCAGTGGTGGCGGTAGTGACGGACGGCAGTGCATGTGCAGCAGGCCATCTGGGTATTTTTTGCAAAAAATAACCAGATAATTTATTTATATAGCACTCACATATTCCGCAGCGCTGTACAGAGAATATTTGCCCATTCACATCAGTCCCTGCCCCAATGGAGCTTACAATCTATATTCCCTACCACATGTACACGCATTCACACTAGGGTTACTTTTTTTTGGGGAAGCCAGTTAACCTACCTGTATATTTTTGGATTGTGGGAGGAAACCGGAATACCCAGAGGAAACCCACGCAAGTATGGGGAGAATATACAAACTCCACACAGTTAGGGCCATGGTGGGAATTGAACCCATCACCTCAGTGCTGTGAGGCAGTAATGCTAACTATTACACCATCCATACTGCCCTAATAATGCTGCATTTCCAGGGACAGAGCTTCCTTGCAAGCAAGTGTAGTATTATTCTCAGGTCTAAGCAAATAACAGCGTGTGGTGGAATCTTTCATTCAAATATATCTTCAGCTAGTTTTTTATTAACCCACCCGCTGATGTAATACCTTCTAGAATATTCTCCAGCTTTATACACATATTAGGATATTTTGCAAAGAGAGATAGAGTATCCATAAACATTTATCAACTTTGGCAAGGTTTATCGTTGTTTTGATGTTGTGGCCTTGGTCATGCACGGGAACACAATGGAGTTCCTTTTCAGAGACGCAACCTTGTGGAGGAGTTACCTTACTGGGAGCTAATTCCGGGTCTGATGAGCGCACCGGATGCACAGTGGACGTGTTCTCAGAAGTTACTTGTTTAAGCAAAAAATGTCTTAAAGGGCGATACTGCTGTGTATTGTCTGTATAAAGGTCACACACCCTACTGCATGGTTATAGTTCTATCTACTGTGTTGAATATAATCTAGATTATAATATTGGTTATGATACTGAATATAAAATATTTAATGTCCTGCATTATATATTTGACGTGTTTATGTCATCTGGCAGAGGCGTTTTCATTTGCTGCTCATGGACATAGCATAGAGCTGGTCCCTGGGAACGGTTTCTGAGGGCAAAACAGAGCTATCTCGTACCCACGGGCAACCAAACCTTCAACTCCACCTGATGATAGGAAGGCATGGCTGGAAAGCATAAAAGAAAGCCAGAATAATACAACTGTGTAAAGTTTGCAGGACATCTTGTACTGGCAAATAAAAGCAAAGCATCTTATGTAGGGTGGTCTCTTGGAGTCTCCAATAGTCACTTTTTCTATAAGAGGTGGAACCTAATGCTGAAGAGCCAAACATAACTTCTGACCTGCAATATATGCACACATTGCTTCCTGGAAGTTGCTTCATACACAGTGAAATGTCTCCAAATCAAAGTTTATTAGTTATTGACTTATATATTGATAATACATTTCCCTAAATGATTAATACTGTGAACGCACATGACTATACCAATAAAATGCTCAACGCAATCTGAAAGCCAACCACTAAACCTGGCAGCTTTCTGACCCATTCGGTTTCGGGACTAGGAACAGCGGTGAATAGTACCCCTTGCCTCTGTGAGCCAGAGGCACTTGTACCACCACTCCTGTGTCCAGGAGGGACTGTACCACCGAATGAAGAGTTTTTGTCTTCACCTGATCCGAAGGGACGTCTGTCAGGCAAAATCGATGAGGGGGACGATTCTTGAAGGGTATGGCGTAACCGTGAGTGACGACTTCCCGTACCCAGGCATCGGAAGTGGTCTTCAACCATTCCTGGGTAAACCCTAGAAGTCGGACTCCCACCCTGGGATCCCCCAGATGGAGGCCCGTCCCGTCATGCAGCAGGCTTGCCAGTTTTGGAAGCAGGCTGACGGGCAGCCCAGGCATGTTTAGGTTTGGGCTTAGAGGTTTTGGAAGTGCGAGCCTGTTTCGGGTACGCCTGACCTATTGCTTTACCTGAAGGACGAAAGGAGCGAAAGGAAGTACTCTTAACCTTAGGCACCAAAGGAGCAGTACTAGGAAGACATGCTGTTTTAGCAGAAGCTAAGTCATCCACTATCTTGTTGAGGTCCTCTACAAAAAGAATGTCTCCTTAAAAGGGAGCACCTCCAGGGTTTTATTAAAATCCAGATCCACAGACCAGGATCGCAACCATAAAATCCGGCGAGCCAAAATGGATGTTCTTCTAAATTCACTCTAAAAAGCTCTTCTGAGGGCTACTTGGAGCAGCCTTGCCTGTTGTCTGCCTGCACTGCAGGCACGAACTACAAAACTGAGCTCTTGTGCACGGAGGCAGGGTTATAGAGGAGGCGGTGCTATGCATTCTGGGAACAGTCAAAGCTTTTAGCCTGTTGGTGCCTCGGATCAAGATCCTACTCTACACCCCGATGTTATTCCCTGTGGAACCCAGTGTACCCCGCTGCAGAAAAATACATAATAATAAATATGTTCTGATTGGCCAATGTTATTGGCACATATTGTTTCTCTGTTAAAGTATAAATAAACCCCTAGGACGGGCACAAGACAGATCAGTTTCGATCTGTTGAGGTTATACATAATTCTGGGTATGGTCTCCTCATTTTCTGATCTCCAACCGGTTGCTGACCATATTAGTCCTTTAAACTGGGACACTCATGAATTACACAGGTTCTGTGGCTGATTAAAACCAGGTGACATGCAGGCTCGAAGTCAGCCAGCCACAGAACCTGTGTAATTCATGAGTGTCCCAGTTTAAAGGGCTAGTATGGTCAGCCTAGGCTAAGTTCACAATTCTGACTGATGGCTGAAGCGAGTTGATAGACCAGACTGTGAGTGGTCATCGAAGCCTAACACTTATAATGGGAAATGTGATCTGGGCAAATTTATTTAAAAAAAATTGTAAAAATACCGCAGTGTGCCCTGTTATAATGACACCAGCTTCAGCAGGTGTAATCACAGGGCAGCACTGCGATGTGAGTACCTCTGCACAGCTGTGCGTGGAGCCAGCCATGCGATCAGCTATGCGTGTTCGATGGACACACATGCTGATCACTTTAAAAAAATTTTTTTTTTTAAATCATACTTACCCGTCCAGGAGACGGTGATCCGTGCTCCGGTGGGCACGGCTGGCCATCAGGAACTCCAGCTGCTGTGTGGTGATTCATGGAGGCAGTGGTCACCTGGAGGGGGTCTCGACTTGGTGCAGGGGGTAGTTGCGTCGGGGGAAGGGGTGTGGGGGGGGGGGGGGGGGGGGCGGGATCCAGTGGTGGCGGTAGTGACGGACGGCAGTGCATGTGCAGCAGGCCATCTGGGTATTTTTTGCAAAAAATAACCAGATAATTTATTTATATAGCACTCACATATTCCGCAGCGCTGTACAGAGAATATTTGCCCATTCACATCAGTCCCTGCCCCAGTGGAGCTTACAATCTATATTCCCTACCACATGTACACGCATTCACACTAGGGTTACTTTTTTTTGGGGAAGCCAGTTAACCTACCTGTATATTTTGGATTGTGGGAGGAAACCAGAATACCCAGAGGAAACCCACGCAAGTATGGGGAGAATATACAAACTCCACACAGTTAGGGCCATGGTGGGAATTGAACCCATCACCTCAGTGCTGTGAGGCAGTAATGCTAACCATTACACCATCCATACTGCCCTAATAATGCTGCATTTGCAGGGACAGAGCTTCCTTGCAAGCAAGTGTAGTATTATTCTCAGGTCTAAGCAAATAACAGCGTGTGGTGGAATCTTTCATTCAAATATATCTTCAGCTAGTTTTTTATTAACCCACCCGCTGATGTAATACCTTCTAGAATATTCTCCAGCTTTATACACATATTAGGATATTTTGCAAAGAGAGATAGAGTATCCATAAACATTTATCAACTTTGGCAAGGTTTATCGTTGTTTTGATGTTGTGGCCTTGGTCATGCACGGGAACACAATGGAGTTCCTTTTCAGAGACGCAACCTTGTGGAGGAGTTACCTTACTGGGAGCTAATTCCGGGTCTGATGAGTGCACCGGATGCACAGTGGACGTGTTCTCAGAAGTAACTTGTTTTAGCAAAAAATGTCTTAAAGGGCGATACTGCTGTGTATTGTCTGTATAAAGGTCACACACCCTACTGCATGGTTATAGTTCTATCTACTGTGTTGAATATAATCTAGATTATAATATTGGTTATGATACTGAATATAAAATATTTAATGTCCTGCATTATATATTTGACGTGTTTATGTCATCTGGCAGAGGCGTTTTCATTTGCTGCTCATGGACATAGCATAGAGCTGGTCCCTGGGAACGGTTTCTGAGGGCAAAACAGAGCTATCTCCTACCCACGGGCAACCAAACCTTCAACTCCACCTGATGATAGGAAGGCATGGCTAGAAAGCATAAAAGAAAGCCAGAATAATACAACTGTGTAAAGTTTGCAAGACATCTTGTACTGGCAAATAAAAGCAAAGCATCTTATGTAGGGTGGTCTCTTGGAGTCTCCAATAGTCACTTTTTCTATAAGAGGTGGAACCTAATGCTGAAGAGCCAAACATAACTTCTGACCTGCAATATATGCACACATTGCTTCCTGGAAGTTGCTTCATACACAGTGAAATGTCTCCAAATCAAAGTTTATTAGTTATTGACTTATATATTGATAATACATTTCCCTAAATGATTAATACTGTGGACGCACATGACTATACCAATAAAATGCTCAACGCAATCTGAAAGCCAACCACTAAACCTGGCAGCTTTCTGACAGCCATAAGTTAACGGTCTGTAGAGTGCAGCAATATATTGCAAATAAGGTCAAGTCTTCTTGGCTGTGCTACCAGGGACTACTGATGAGGAAGGTAGATGGGCAAACATTAGTGTGATTCTGCAATAAAGCCAATGTTACTCCATTTTGTTATATTCAATAGATTATAAGCTTACTTTAGCATTAATATATGATATGCTTAAATATGCTGGGGAGATGGAAAGTACAGAAGGATGAAATGTTCAGTTGGCAAAAAGAGGAACTTGTGGGTAAGCCATTTCTGAGAGATAGGGCAAAAAGAGGAATTTGTGGGTAAGCCATTTCTGAGAGATAGAGCAAAAAAGAGGAACAAGACCGTTATCAGGAAGAGGACACAACCCTGAGGTTAAACTGTAAACTCCACTTAGCCTTTTAGAACAAGTATAAATATGTGTAGGTAAGAAACAATAATATTGACTACACCAGGCTCTGTGTGTGATCATTTGATTTCTCCAGCTAGCTGCACGGCACTTAAAATTCTGTCCACAGGTGGTTCTGAATACAAAAGACACGCTGTTGTTGGAGTCCTCTCAGAGAAGGCTGAGGCTAAAGGAGGTCTACCTCCAACACTGAGAGCCCAGTATATTAATATTTTCAAATGCACCCAATTGCCGGCTCAAATCTCCATCTAACTTCAAATCAACACGCCGCAGTTACAACTATGGGGTACATTTACTAAAGCTTCTAAAACAGAGAATTGGTGATGTTACCCTTAGCAATTAATCAGACGCTGTCTATCATTTCTCTATTGCCTTCTAGAAAATGATAGACAGGATCTGATTGGGCAACATCACCAATTCTCTGTTTTAGAAGCTTTAGTAAAATTTACCCCTAAAATACGTTGCCCCCTCTACCTAATCATTACAAGCAAGCTGCCTTCCCTAGGTCTCTGCTGCTTCTATAATACAAGACGGGCAAATTAATTTTGCTATTCAATATAAAGATGCGGTGGTGAGTGTATGAGCGGGAGGAATAATTGAGAGCCGGTGTCTCTTGATTGGCCTGTGATTAGGGTGACTCATCAGGCACACACCATCGATGGGCGATGGTTTTTAACCATCGGAAGAATTCCATCCATGGTTGGTTGCCACAACACTGCCGCAAATACATTTACTTTCGCCATCAAACCTCCAGCGGTGATGTAACACAAAGGTCCTTCCCCTTCCATGGAAAAACCTTCAACTGGCTTCAAAACAACGACACTTGTGATGGGCTTCCCGCTTCCAAATCTCGCCCCAGACAACCAATTAAACCTGTTTTTAGCTGGAGGTGTCAAGGAATCGGAGGAGCCAGAAAGCAGCCCCCATGCTCCACCTTAGAATACATTTCTTTATGATTATTTTTCCACTCGAATGCAGCAGAAACAATGGGCCTGAGTTGTAAGCTGTGCCGATGTTTTTGCAGTTGAGTGATTACCGGTAATCTGCACGTGTCTAAGTTGTGCTGTGCATGCATTAAGGTACATTACTATAGTCGTACCCTGTGACCCTTTATTCGCAGTGTGATTGACAGACAGGGACCTTTTGTGGGCGCTAACGGTGATTGGCAGAAAAAAACGCATTTTCAGGACGTGTGATCAGTGGCGTCGAGAGGGGGGGAGTGGGTACAAATGACCCAGGCCCGAGCTGCTGGAGAGGCCCGGGCCCGATACCCGGCCCCCTCCTATACCTGTGCTGTTGTGGGCATCAGCAGCACCATCTTGCTGGTGATCTCTTTTGGAAGACGGTGCTGCACATAGAAAGCAAAGACTCTGGCTCTTTGCTCTCTAGTGGTCAGCGTCACCTTCTTAAATATCACTGGGAAGATGGCGCTGGCTGGAGAGGAGGGACCCGCTTCCTGATAAAGTAAGGTAGGAAGCCCATGCAACCCATGTGTGAAAATTGCGCCACCCTGTGGAGTGCGGAGGCGGCCCCGCAATTATATTATTATTAAAATATTTTACTAGTAAAAGGCATCATCACTCCCCCTTTTTTAAGCCACACCCCTTTACCGAGGCCCGGCATGGTCCTCTACGGCCCTGCGTATCACAGCCTGCATCTGTGATCCCGTACGCAATAAAAATGGCTTCAGTACAGGCGGCCATTCTGCGCGGCTAGAAGGAAACACAGAAGGCCGATTACCGAAGGATCTGCGACAGCCCCTGCGTCTTTGTACGCGGTTGCTTTGTTCGGTAAAGTTGCCAGTGGGCGTCTCAAAATAAATCCCAGGGTCTGCTTCATTTGCATATTTTCGCACATCCTCTGGGACCAATACAGTGAATATTAATTTACCAAGTAAAAAAAAAAAAAGAATCGTGTGAAGTTCTCACTTGAATATGACTTTAATAAGACTGTTGCGCTAGTCTGATCAGTCTGTCTCTCCATCTATGTACAGGCTTCTCGGTATTGCATCAGATTTCATTTGGCAAATGGAATTATGTTCCAGGATCACAGAGACTCGTTCTGTTTAATGTGCAAATACATCTATACGTGTATGTCAGCTAATATAACCAACCGGGCTCATTATAGAATTCAGATCGGGCAACTCTGCTTAACAAACGTTTTCTGTAGTTCCTAAAGCCAGTTGTGGCCGCAGACACTTAGGACCTTTCGGCTTGCATTGATTCTCAGTGCATTAGGACAGAACAGAATGACATTTCATCTCTCAGGTCATGGTTTTGTGCCAGTTCTCTCATTACCTGACATTATGGTAGATACTTGCAAATCAGTTCCCAGCACTAAGATCGTTCCTGCAGTCTCCTGCGCTGTAATCAGGACAGCGAATGGGGCTAAGACGTGTGTAATGGGGACGCTGATTTCCTAATAATGGCAGACATTTGCTACATCAGAGGGGGCTGTAGATCATTGGACATGCTGGCATTTTATTTTGAGCTATGACAAGTAAAATTCCAGCAGACTTATGTCTCATACATAGGATTGCCATACCATGGGGGTCACAGAACCCCGCAGCGCGGTTTGCCAATGGAGGTTGTGTGGGCACACACATTGCAGTCGCATTGATGCGACTGCACCGTGATTGACATCAGTGAGCATACGTGGGGTGGCAATGTGGAATTGGAGGGGGGGGGCGACCATTTTCAGGGCGTCACGCGCAGCTGCACCGATTAAAAAAAATGGCGGTCGACCGCCTGACGTCAACCTTAGTTCCGATGCATCTGCAATCTAATTGCAGACGCATTGGTAGGTGGCATTATACATGCTGGGCAGCCTCGCCCTGTGCTGGGTGGCCCCCAGCATGTGAGGAGATGGACGCAGATCTGGCTGCGTATACATGCGATCTGCGTATATTTATGAATGAGCTCCTATATGTAAATGGCAATATGCAATGCAGAAATCAGAGATGGTCGCTGGAGGGTATAAACAAGGTGGCTGCAAAAAGCACCATTATCCCCTCAACGCCTGTATCACTCCCTAGTATACCTCCTCCCACATCAAACTATACAACTCTGCACAATATTACGCAATATTACGCAAACAAAGTTATACACAACACTACACAGACATAACTTCATTGCAAGCTGCAGTGGACAATAAGGAGACCTAGGTACTGTATATAGTTATAGAATCACTAAAACTTGGCAGAGAAAAACTTGTGAGCACATAAGACTCTCAGCCTGTGGCTTTAAAGGGGGAGGCATTTGATATGTTGGCTGTCAAGATCCCGGCACTCACCATTCCGTCGCCGGAATCCCGACAGCCGGCATACCGACAACTATTCTCCCTCTTTGGGTGTCCACGATACCCCTGGAGGGAGAATAAATAGCGTAGCACGCGTAGCCAGTATGCTGGGCGCCGGGATCCCAAGCGCCGGCATAACGTAGTAGACCCCTTTAAGGTACATCTGACTAGGGTCAGCACATGGTTATAAATCTTCATTTCATGCTCATCCACATGTCTTCAGTTTTGAATAAGGTAGAAACAGAATACTTTTAATCGGCCAGATAATCGGAATTGTCACAGCAGTACAGAGTATTTTAGTGGATAATGCACTGATCTTCTGGGGGCAGTGACATGATATGAGGAGGGGAATGGAGGCAGCAGGAAGCCGCAGACTGAGAGTTATATAGAGGGAGGAGCAGGGACCCCAGCAGTACAGAGTATATCAGGAGATGAGTGATGTGTCAGTGAGGACAGGGCTGCATGTGACAGGGGCAATGACATGATATGAGGAGGGGTATGGAGGCAGCAGGAAGCCGCAGACTGAGAGTTATATAGAGGGAGGAGCAGGGACCCCAGCAGTACAGAGTATATCAGCAGATGAGTGATGTGTCAGTGAGGACAGGGCTGCATGTGACAGGGGCAGTGACATGATATGAGGAGGGGAATGGAGGCAACAGGAAGCCACAGACTGAGAGTTATATAGTGGGAGGAGCAGTGTCCCCAGCAGCACAGAGTATATCAGGAGATGAGTAATACGTTAGAAAGGACAGGGTGGCATGTGACAGGGGCAGTAACATGATGTGAGGAGGGGAATGGAGGCAGCAGGAAGCCACAGACTGAGAGTTATATAGTGGGAGGAGCAGGGTTACCCAGCAGCACAGAGTATATCAGGAGATGAGTGATGTGTCAGTGAGGACAGGGCTGCATGTGACAGGGGCAGTGACATGATGTGAGGAGGGGAATGGAGGCAGCAGGAAGCCACAGACTGAGCGTTATATAGTGGGAGGAGCAGGGTCCCAAAGCAGCACAGAGTGTATCAGGAGATGAGTGATGTGTCAGTGAGGACAGGGCTGCATGTGACAGGGGCAGTGACATGATGTGAGGAGGGGAATGGAGGCAGCAGGAAGCCGCAGACTGAGAGTTATATAGTGGGAGGAGCAGGGTCCCAAAGCAGCACAGAGTGTATCAGGAGATGAGTGATGTGTCAGTGAGGACAGGGCTGCATGTGACAGGGGCAGTGACATGATGTGAGGAGGGGAATGGAGGCAGCAGGAAGCCACAGACTGAGCGTTATATAGTGGGAGGAGCAGGGTCCCAAAGCAGCACAGAGTGTATCAGGAGATGAGTGATGTGTCAGTGAGGACAGGGCTGCATGTGACAGGGGCAGTGACATGATGTAAGGAGGGGAATGGAGGCAGCAGGAAGCCGCAGACTGAGAGTTATATAGTGGGAGGAGCAGGGTACCCCAGCAGTACAGAGTATATCAGGAGATGAGTGATGTGTCAGTGAGGACAGGGCTGCATGTGACAGGGGCAGTGACATGATGTGAGGAGGGGAATGGAGGCAGCAGGAAGCCACAGACTGAGAGTTATATAGTGGGAGGAGCAGTGTCCCCAGCAGCACAGAGTATATCAGGAGATGGGGGATGTCTCAGTGAGGACAGGGCTGCATGTGACAGGGGCAGTGACATGATGTGAGGAGGGGAATGGAGGCAGCAGGAAGCCACAGACTGAGCGTTATATAGTGGGAGGAGCAGGGTCCCAAAGCAGCACAGAGTGTATCAGGAGATGAGTGATGTGTCAGTGAGGACAGGGCTGCATGTGACAGGGGCAGTGACATGATATGAGGAGGGGTATGGAGGCAGCAGGAAGCCGCAGACTGAGAGTTATATAGTGGGAGGAGCAGGGTACCCCAGCAGTACAGAGTATATCAGGAGATGAGTGATGTGTCAGTGAGGACAGGGCTGCATGTGACAGGGGCAGTGACATGATGTGAGGAGGGGAATGGAGGCAGCAGGAAGCCACAGACTGAGCGTTATATAGTGGGAGGAGCAGGGTCCCAAAGCAGCACAGAGTGTATCAGGAGATGAGTGATGTGTCAGTGAGGACAGGGCTGCATGTGACAGGGGCAGTGACATGATGTAAGGAGGGGAATGGAGGCAGCAGGAAGCCGCAGACTGAGAGTTATATAGTGGGAGGAGCAGGGTACCCCAGCAGTACAGAGTATATCAGGAGATGAGTGATGTGTCAGTGAGGACAGGGCTGCATGTGACAGGGGCAGTGACATGATGTGAGGAGGGGAATGGAGGCAGCAGGAAGCCACAGACTGAGAGTTATATAGTGGGAGGAGCAGTGTCCCCAGCAGCACAGAGTATATCAGGAGATGGGGGATGTCTCAGTGAGGACAGGGCTGCATGTGACAGGGGCAGTGACATGATGTGAGGAGGGGAATGGAGGCAACAGGAAGCCACAGACTGAGAGTTATATAGTGGGAGGAGCAGTGTCCCCAGCAGCACAGAGTATATCAGGAGATGAGTAATACGTTAGAAAGGACAGGGTGGCATGTGACAGGGGCAGTAACATGATGTGAGGAGGGGAATGGAGGCAGCAGGAAGCCACAGACTGAGAGTTATATAGTGGGAGGAGCAGGGTTACCCAGCAGCACAGAGTATATCAGGAGATGAGTGATGTGTCAGTGAGGACAGGGCTGCATGTGACAGGGGCAGTGACATGATGTGAGGAGGGGAATGGAGGCAGCAGGAAGCCACAGACTGAGCGTTATATAGTGGGAGGAGCAGGGTCCCAAAGCAGCACAGAGTGTATCAGGAGATGAGTGATGTGTCAGTGAGGACAGGGCTGCATGTGACAGGGGCAGTAACATGATGTGAGGAGGGGAATGGAGGCAGCAGGAAGCCACAGACTGAGAGTTATATAGTGGGAGGAGCAGGGTTACCCAGCAGTACAGAGTATATCAGGAGATGAGGGATGTGTCAGTGAGGACAGGGCTGCATGTGACAGGGGCAGTGACATGATGTGAGGAGGGGAATGGAGGCAGCAGGAAGCCACAGACTGAGAGTTATATAGTGGAAGGAGCAGGGTCCGCAGCAGCACAGAGTATATCAGGAGATGAGAGATGTGTCAGTGAGGACAGGGCTGCATGTGACGGGGGCAGTGACATGATGTGAAGAGGGGAATGGAGGCAGCAGGAAGCCACAGACTGAGAGTTATATAGTGGAAGGAGCAGGGTCCGCAGCAGCACAGAGTATATCAGGAGATGAGAGATGTGTCAGTGAGGACAGGGCTGCATGTGACAGGGGCAGTGACATGATGTGAGGAGGGGAATGGAGGCAGCAGGAAGCTGCTGACTGAGTTATATAATTGAAGGAGAAGGGTCCCCCAGCAGCACAGAGTATATTTATCATTTATTTATTAGCAGTTTCTTATATAGCGCAGCATATTCTGTTGCGCTTTACAATTAGAACAACAGCAATAGAACAAAACTGGGTAAAAACAGACAGACATAGAGGTAGGAAGGCCCTGCTCCCTGCTCTCTTCGTGCTCAGGACCTGGAAGTGACATAACGAGAGAGCAGGAGAGAACTTCCGCCCTTACAGCACCTGAATGTTTTCTCCGTTTGTTTGAGGTTTTTTGTTTTTTCTATGCACCATTGGACCCTCGTGGGCTGGCTTAGCTCGCCACGCTTCGGGCTCGGTGTCTCGCTTCGCTCACCACAGGTCACTATTCCAAATAGTTTGTGACATGGACCCAGGGGCTTATGGGAAAGGTCCTCTCCACGAAGGGAAACTAGACGCTACCCTGCTCGCAAGTGTATCAGTAGATGAGTGATGTGTCTGTGAGGACAGGGCTGCATGTGACAAGAGAAATGTCATGATATGAGGAGGAGAATGGAAGTAGCAGGAAGCCACAGACTGAAAGTTATATAGTGGGAGGAGCAGGGTCAACAGCAGCACAGAGTATGTCAGGAGATGAGTAATGTTTAGTGAGGACGGGGCTGCATGTGACGGGGGCAGTGAGGCGGGGAATGGAGGCAGCAGAAAGCTACAGTATGAATATTACATAGAGGAAGGTGCAGGATCCTCCCAGCAGCACAGAGTAGTGATGTCAGGATTTTGTGAAAGTAATGCTGGATGATTGTGGTGTAAAGTTCACCTCTGAGCAGGGCCCTCTTACCTCATGTGTTTATCCTTTTCTTAATTTAATAATCCTCAAATTCCCAAATCCAGCAGTCTTCTGCCACCTGATACTTATCTCAGTGTCATCTGCTGATGTAGCTATGTTTATTTGCCCTGTACTCGTCCTATGTTGATGCATCCAATGCAATGAATTAGTATATAAGTTACCTCTTTTAAGTCTTGGACAAGGGCAGTGAGACGCTCATTTTCCCCTTGGACATTGGTGATGATGGCTCTGCTCTGCCTCACGTCGTTCTGCATCTCCAGGATTCTCCCCAGGTAATACTCCTCCTTGGATGCTGACTCCTGCAGTAAGGTCTCCTCCCGAGTCTCACCATCTTCTGCAACCTTGCGGTGAACGGTGAAGGACTGTCCGAAGGCCTAAGAAATAGAGATTCAAGTTTTGATTACAATCAAATAGATATTATATATTAAGAGAGCCCCGTCCTCCTCCTGCACTCTGATTGGTGGATGACCTGTGCCATCCTCCAATCAATGTTCTGCCACACAGGAGAGGCCCTCCCACCTCCCTTGGATATGTCACTGTGATATATAGTATATACACACTTAATTACATGGTGTTAAAAAGATACATTAAAGCAACAGTCCTATAGTTGTGGAAAGCCAACATAGATCATGTAAAGCATGGGTCTTCCAATGGCGTCCCTCCAGCTGCTGTGGAACTACACGTCCCAGCCAGTGCCGTATCTATAATGGGTGCAGTGTGTGCGGTGCACACAAGCCCCTGAGTCCCGGGGGGACACACCGCACACACTGCACCCATTTCTCTTATACTTACCTTTTTGGAGTCCACCGCTGACCGTGTGCGGGCCCCCTCCTCTCCTGTAGCCGTCACCGCCGCTGCTAGCGCACTGACCACTAGAGACTCTGGCACAGTGCCAGAGTCTACAGCGCATGCGCAGGACTCCGAAAAAATGGTGTGGCGGCCATTTTTATAAGTCCTGCGCATTAGCTGTAGACTCTGGCACTGTCCCAGAGTCTCTAGTGGTCAGTGCGCTAGCAGCGGCGCAACGGCTACGTGATAGGAGGGGGCCCACACACAGAGTCTGCACACGGGTCCCCTCCTCTCTAGAGACGCCCCTGGTCCCAGCATGCCCTGCCTGAGTTTTGGCATGCCTTAATAGCAAAACTATGGCAGTGCATGCTGGGATGTGTAGTTCCACAGCAGCTGGAGGGCCGCAGGTTGAAGACCCATGATGTAAAGCATGATGTAAAGCATGATCAACACAGAGGACTCGTGGACACTCACTCAGGTTAGAGGAGAGGAGATTCCGCACAATACGGCGTAAAGGCTTTTTCACGGTAAGGACAATACGTGTTTGGAATTCTCTGCCTGAGGGAGTTGTAATGGCGGAATCTGTCAACACCTTTAAGAATGGGTTAGATAAATTCCTAATGGATAAGGATATCCAGGGGTATGGTGCATAGTCATGCATTATAGTTACTATAAATAGGGATAAAATATAACGGCTGACAGCAGCATCAGTCAGAAATTTTAGTCAAATCATCATGCATAGGAGACCACAAATAGGTTGAACTCGATGGACAATTGTCTTTTTTCAACCTCAGATACTATGTTACTATGTGGAATTACTATTACACGTTATGCCTCAAAATGTAACAAAATACGCTGAGCTTTACAGAGAACACTAGAGATGAGCGCCGGAAATTTTTCGGGTTTTGTGTTTTGGTTTTGGGTTCGGTTCCGCGGCCGTGTTTTGGGTTCGACCGCGTTTTGGCAAAACCTCACCGAATTTTTTTTGTCGGATTCGGGTGTGTTTTGGATTCGGGTGTTTTTTTCCAAAAAACCTAAAAAACAGCTTAAATCATAGAATTTGGCGGTCATTTTGATCCCAAAGTATTATTAACCTCAAAAACCATAATTTCCACTCATTTTCAGTCTATTCTGAATACCTCACACCTCACAATATTATTTTTAGTCCTAAAATTTGCACCGAGGTCGCTGTGTGAGTAAGATAAGCGACCCTAGTGGCCGACACAAACACCGGGCCCATCTAGGAGTGGCACTGCAGTGTCACGCAGGATGGCCCTTCCAAAAAACCCTCCCCAAACAGCACATGACGCAAAGAAAAAAAGAGGCGCAATGAGGTAGCTGTGTGAGTAAGATTAGCGACCCTAGTGGCCGACACAAACACCGGGCCCATCTAGGAGTGGCACTGCAGTGTCACGCAGGATGTCCCTTCCAAAAAACCCTCCCCAAACAGCACATGACGCAAAGAAAAAAAGAGGCGCAATGAGGTAGCTGTGTGAGTAAGATAAGCGACCCTAGTGGCCGACACAAACACCGGGCCCATCTAGGAGTGTCACTGCAGTGTCACGCAGGATGTCCCTTCCAAAAAACCCTCCCCAAACAGCACATGACGCAAAGAAAAAAAGAGGCGCAATGAGGTAGCTGTGTGAGTAAGATAAGCGACCCTAGTGGCCGACACAAACACCGGGCCCATCTAGGAGTGGCACTGCAGTGTCACGCAGGATGTCCCTTCCAAAAAACCCTCCCCAAACAGCACATGACGCAAAGAAAAAGAAAAGAAAAAAGAGGTGCAAGATGGAATTGTCCTTGGGCCCTCCCACCCACCCTTATGTTGTATAAACAGGACATGCACACTTTAACCAACCCATCATTTCAGTGACAGGGTCTGCCACACGACTGTGACTGATATGACGGGTTGGTTTGGACCCCCACCAAAAAAGAAGCAATTAATCTCTCCTTGCACAAACTGGCTCTACAGAGGCAAGATGTCCACCTCATCATCATCCTCCGATATATCACCGTGTACATCCCCCTCCTCACAGATTATCAATTCGTCCCCACTGGAATCCACCATCTCAGCTCCCTGTGTACTTTGTGGAGGCAATTGCTGCTGGTCAATGTCTCCACGGAGGAATTGATTATAATTCATTTTAATGAACATCATCTTCTCCACATTTTCTGGATGTAACCTCGTACGCCGATTGCTGACAAGGTGAGCGGCGGCACTAAACACTCTTTCGGAGTACACACTTGTGGGAGGGCAACTTAGGTAGAATAAAGCCAGTTTGTGCAAGGGCCTCCAAATTGCCTCTTTTTCCTGCCAGTATAAGTACGGACTGTGTGACGTGCCTACTTGGATGCGGTCACTCATATAATCCTCCACCATTCTTTCAATGGGGAGAGAATCATATGCAGTGACAGTAGACGACATGTCCGTAATCGTTGTCAGGTCCTTCAGTCCGGACCAGATGTCAGCATCAGCAGTCGCTCCAGACTGCCCTGCATCACCGCCAGCGGGTGGGCTCGGAATTCTGAGCCTTTTCCTCGCACCCCCAGTTGCGGGAGAATGTGAAGGAGGAGATGTTGTTGACAGGTCGCGTTCCGCTTGACTTGACAATTTACTCACCAGCAGGTGTTTACTTTGAACCCCAGCAGACTTGTGTCTGCCGGAAAGAGAGATCCAAGGTAGGCTTTAAATCTAGGATCGAGCACGGTGGCCAAAATGTAGTGCTCTGATTTCAACAGATTGACCACCCGTGAATCCTTGCTAAGCGAATTAAGGGCTCCATCCACAAGTCCCACATGCCTAGCGGAATCGCTCCGTGTTAGCTCCTCCTTCAATGTCTCCAGCTTCTTCTGCAAAAGCCTGATGAGGGGAATGACCTGACTCAGGCTGGCAGTGTCTGAACTGACTTCACGTGTGGCAAGTTCAAAGGGCATCAGAACCTTGCACAACGTTGAAATCATTCTCCACTGCGCTTGAGACAGGTGCATCCCACCTCCTATATCGTGCTCAATTGTATAGGCTTGAATGGCCTTTTGCTGCTCCTCCAACCTCTGAAGCATATACAGGGTTGAATTCCACCTCGTTACCACTTCTTGCTTCAGATGATGGCAGGGCAGGTTCAGTAGTTTTTGGTGGTGCTCCAGTTTTCTGTACGTGGTGCCTGTACGCCGAAAGTGTCCCGCAATTCTTCTGGCCACCGACAGCATCTCTTGCACGCCCCTGTCGTTTTTTAAAAAATTCTGCACCACCAAATTCAAGGTATGTGCAAAACATGGGACGTGCTGGAATTTGCCCATATTTAATGCACACACAATATTGCTGGCGTTGTCCGATGCCACAAATCCACAGGAGAGTCCAATTGGGGTAAGCCATTCCGCGATGATCTTCCTCAGTTGCCGTAAGAGGTTTTCAGCTGTGTGCGTATTCTGGAAACCGGTGATACAAAGCGTAGCCTGCCTAGGAAAGAGTTGGCGTTTGCGAGATGCTGCTACTGGTGCCGCCGCTGCTGTTCTTGCGGCGGGAGTCCATACATCTACCCAGTGGGCTGTCACAGTCATATAGTCCTGACCCTGCCCTGCTCCACTTGTCCACATGTCCGTGGTTAAGTGGACATTGGGTACAACTGCATTTTTTAGGACACTGGTGAGTCTTTTTCTGACGTCCGTGTACATTCTCGGTATCGCCTGCCTAGAGAAGTGGAACCTAGATGGTATTTGGTAACGGGGGCACACTACCTCAAGAAATTGTCTAGTTCCCTGTGAACTAACGGCGGATACCGGACGCACGTCTAACACCAACATAGTTGTCAAGGCCTCAGTTATCCGCTTTGCAACAGGATGACTGCTGTGATATTTCATCTTCCTCGCAAAGGACTGTTGGACAGTCAATTGCTTGGTGGAAGTAGTAAAAGTGTGCTTACGACTTCCCTTCTGGGATGACCATCGACTCCCAGCAGCAACAACAGCAGCGCCAGCAGCAGTAGGCGTTACACGCAAGGATGCATCGGAGGAATCCCAGGCAGGAGAGGACTCGTCAGAATTGCCAGTGACATTGCCTGCAGGACTATTGGCATTCCTGGGGAAGGAGGAAATTGACACTGAGGGAGTTGGTGGGGTGGTTTGCGTGAGCTTGGTTACAAGAGGAAGGGATTTACTGGTCAGTGGACTGCTTCCGCTGTCACCCAAAGTTTTTGAACTTGTCACTGACTTATTATGAATGCGCTGCAGGTGACGTATAAGGGAGGATGTTCCGAGGTGGTTAACGTCCTTACCCCTACTTATTACAGCTTGACAAAGGGAACACACGGCTTGACACCTGTTGTCCGCATTTCTGGTGAAATACTTCCACACCGAAGAGCTGATTTTTTTGGTATTTTCACCAGGCATGTCAACGGCCATATTCCTACCACGGACAACAGGTGTCTCCCCGGGTGCCTGACTTAAACAAACCACCTCACCATCAGAATCCTCCTGGTCAATTTCCTCCCCAGCGCCAGCAACACCCATATCCTCCTCATCCTGGTGTACTTCAACACTGACATCTTCAATCTGACTATCAGGAACTGGACTGCGGGTGCTCCTTCCATCACTTGCAGGGGGCGTGCAAATGGTGGAAGGCGCATGCTCTTCACGTCCAGTGTTGGGAAGGTCAGGCATCGCAACCGACACAATTGGAGTCGGACTCTCCTTGTGGATTTGGGATTTCGAAGAACGCACAGTTCTTTGCGGTGCTACTGCTTTTGCCAGCTTTAGTCTTTTCATTTTTCTAGCGAGAGGCTGAGTGCTTCCATCCTCATGTGAAGCTGAACCACTAGCCATGAACATAGGCCAGGGCCTCAGCCGTTCCTTGCCACTCCGTGTGGTAAATGGCATATTGGCAAGTTTACGCTTCTCCTCCGACAATTTTATTTTAGGTTTTGGAGTCCTTTTTTTACTGATATTTGGTGTTTTGGATTTGACATGCTCTGTACTATGACATTGGGCATCGGCCTTGGCAGACGACGTTGCTGGCATTTCATCGTCTCGGCCATGACTAGTGGCAGCAGCTTCAGCACGAGGTGGAAGTGGATCTTGATCTTTCCCTAATTTTGGAACCTCAACATTTTTGTTCTCCATATTTTAATAGGCACAACTAAAAGGCACCTCAGGTAAACAATGGAGATGGATGGATTGGATACTAGTATACAATTATGGACGGGCTGCCGAGTGCCGACACAGAGGTAGCCACAGCCGTGAACTACCGCACTGTACTGTGTCTGCTGCTAATATATAGACTGGTTGATAAAGAGATAGTATACTCGTAACTAGTATGTATGTATAAAGAAAGAAAAAAAACCACGGTTAGGTGGTATATACAATTATGGACGGGCTGCCGAGTGCCGACACAGAGGTAGCCACAGCCGTGAACTACCGCACTGTACTGTGTCTGCTGCTAATATATAGACTGGTTGATAAAGAGATAGTATACTCGTAACTAGTATGTATGTATAAAGAAAGAAAAAAAAACCACGGTTAGGTGGTATATACAATTATGGACGGGCTGCCGAGTGCCGACACAGAGGTAGCCACAGCCGTGAACTACCGCACTGTACTGTGTCTGCTGCTAATATATAGACTGGTTGATAAAGAGATAGTATACTCGTAACTAGTATGTATGTATAAAGAAAGAAAAAAAAACCACGGTTTGGTGGTATATACAATTATGGACGGGCTGCCGAGTGCCGACACAGAGGTAGCCACAGCCGTGAACTACCGCACTGTACTGTGTCTGCTGCTAATATATAGACTGGTTGATAAAGAGATAGTATACTCGTAACTAGTATGTATGTATAAAGAAAGAAAAAAAACCACGGTTAGGTGGTATATACAATTATGGACGGGCTGCCGAGTGCCGACACAGAGGTAGCCACAGCCGTGAACTACCGCACTGTACTGTGTCTGCTGCTAATATATAGACTGGTTGATAAAGAGACAGTATACTCGTAACTAGTATGTATGTATAAAGAAAGAAAAAAAAACCACGGTTAGGTGGTATATACAATTATGGACGGGCTGCCGAGTGCCGACACAGAGGTAGCCACAGCCGTGAACTACCGCACTGTACTGTGTCTGCTGCTAATATATAGACTGGTTGATAAAGAGATAGTATACTCGTAACTAGTATGTATGTATAAAGAAAGAAAAAAAAACCACGGTTAGGTGGTATATACAATTATGGACGGGCTGCCGAGTGCCGACACAGAGGTAGCCACAGCCGTGAACTACCGCACTGTACTGTGTCTGCTGCTAATATAGACTGGTTGATAAAGAGATAGTATACTCGTAACTAGTATGTATGTATAAAGAAAGAAAAAAAAACCACGGTTAGGTGGTATATACAATTATGGACGGGCTGCCGAGTGCCGACACAGAGGTAGCCACAGCCGTGAACTACCGCACTGTACTGTGTCTGCTGCTAATATAGACTGGTTGATAAAGAGATAGTATACTCGTAACTAGTATGACTATAAAGAAAGAAAAAAAAACCACGGTTAGGTGGTATATACAATTATGGACGGGCTGCCGAGTGCCGACACAGAGGTAGCCACAGCCGTGAACTACCGCACTGTACTGTGTCTGCTGCTAATATATAGACTGGTTGATAAAGAGATAGTATACTCGTAACTAGTATGTATGTATAAAGAAAGAAAAAAAAACCACGGTTAGGTGGTATATACAATTATGGACGGGCTGCCGAGTGCCGACACAGAGGTAGCCACAGCCGTGAACTACCGCACTGTACTGTGTCTGCTGCTAATATAGACTGGTTGATAAAGAGATAGTATACTCGTAACTAGTATGTATGTATAAAGAAAGAAAAAAAAACCACGGTTAGGTGGTATATACAATTATGGACGGGCTGCCGAGTGCCGACACAGAGGTAGCCACAGCCGTGAACTACCGCACTGTACTGTGTCTGCTGCTAATATATAGACTGGTTGATAAAGAGATAGTATACTCGTAACTAGTATGTATGTATAAAGAAAGAAAAAAAAACCACGGTTAGGTGGTATATACAATTATGGACGGGCTGCCGAGTGCCGACACAGAGGTAGCCACAGCCGTGAACTACCGCACTGTACTGTGTCTGCTGCTAATATATAGACTGGTTGATAAAGAGATAGTATACTCGTAACTAGTATGTATGTATAAAGAAAGAAAAAAAAACCACGGTTAGGTGGTATATACAATTATGGACGGGCTGCCGAGTGCCGACACAGAGGTAGCCACAGCCGTGAACTACCGCACTGTGCTGTGTCTGCTGCTAATATAGACTGGTTGATAAAGAGATAGTATACTCGTAACTAGTATGTATGTATAAAGAAAGAAAAAAAAACCACGGTTAGGTGGTATATACAATTATGGACGGGCTGCCGAGTGCCGACACAGAGGTAGCCACAGCCGTGAACTACCGCACTGTACTGTGTCTGCTGCTAATATAGACTGGTTGATAAAGAGATAGTATACTCGTAACTAGTATGACTATAAAGAAAGAAAAAAAAACCACGGTTAGGTGGTATATACAATTATGGACGGGCTGCCGAGTGCCGACACAGAGGTAGCCACAGCCGTGAACTACCGCACTGTACTGTGTCTGCTGCTAATATAGACTGGTTGATAAAGAGATAGTATACTACTAATATTATATATACTGGTGGTCAGGTCACTGGTCACTAGTCACACTGGCAGTGGCACTCCTGCAGCAAAAGTGTGCACTGTTTAATTTTAATATAATATTATGTACTCCTGGCTCCTGCTATAACCTATAACTGGCACTGCAGTGCTCCCCAGTCTCCCCCACAATTATAAGCTGTGTGAGCTGAGCACAGTCAGATATATATATACATTGATGCAGCACACTGGGCTGAGCAGTGCACACAGATATGGTATGTGACTGAGTCACTGTGTGTATCGTTTTTTTCAGGCAGAGAACGGATATATTGAATAAAACAAACAACTGCACTGTCTGGTGGTCACTGTGGTCGTCAGTCACTAAACTCTGCACTCTCTTCTACAGTATCACAGCCTCAGGTCAATCTCTCTCTCTCTCTCTCTCTCTCTCAACCCTAATCTAAATGGAGAGGACGCCAGCCACGTCCTCTCCCTATCAATCTCAATGCACGTGTGAAAATGGCGGCGACGCGCGGCTCCTTATATAGAATCCGAGTCTCGCGAGAATCCGACAGCGTCATGATGACGTTTGGGCGCGCTCGGGTTAACCGAGCAAGGCGGGAGGATCCGAGTCTGCTCGGACCCGTGAAAAAAACATGAAGTTCGTGCGGGTTCGGATTCAGAGAAACCGAACCCGCTCATCTCTAGAGAACACTAACAATACACATTCATTTAACCTCTGCCCTAGTGAAGCTTACGATGTAACAGTCTCAGGCAGAGCCGGATTAAGGGGGGGGGCCCGGGGGATACGTACCCCGGGCCCCCCTTTCCAAAAGGGCCCCCTGCTACACCGCAGATCGGATTTCTCTTCCGATCCGATCTGCGGTGCTGTGCTCCGCTCCCCGGCTCGGCGGCTCCCTTAGAACAGATTGACATGCGGACGAGCGTCCGCATGTCAATCTGCGGTCTCCTCTCCCTCCCTGCTGTGTTGGAGGGACACGGAGCGCATCGCGCGTCTCTCGTCCCTCCCTGGCTCTCCCCCGGCCGGTCTAAGGAAGTGCCGTTCGTGAGCTCTGATTGGCTCACGAACCGGCACTTCCTGTATTAGACCAGCGGGGGAGAGCCAGGGAGGGACACAGGAGAGACGCGCGATGCGGTCCGTGTCCCTCCAACACATGGGGGGGGGGGAGCAGGCACTTGGGGCATATACCTGGCACTGTGGGGGGCAGATCTGGCACTGGGGGCATATACCTGGCACTGTGGGGGGCAGATCTGGCACTGGGGGCATATACCTGGCACTGTGGGGGGGGGGAGATCTGGCACTGGGGGCATATACCTGGCACTGTGGGGGGCAGATCTGGCACTGGGGGGCATATACCTGGCACTGTGGGGGGGAAGATCTGGCACTGGGGGCATATACCTGGCACTGTGGGGGGCAGATCTGGCACTGGGGGCATATACCTGGCACTGTGGGGGGGAAGATCTGGCACTGGGGGCATATACCTGGCACTGTGGGGGGCAGATCTGGCACTGGGGGCATATACCTGGCACTGTGGGGGCAGATCTGGCACTGGGGGCATATACCTGGCACTGTGGGGGGAAGATCTGGCACTGGAGGCATATACCTGGCACTGTGGGGGAATATCTGGCACTGGGGGCATATACCTGGCACTGTGGGGGAATATTTGGCACTGGGGGGAGCAGGCACTGAAGGGGCATATGTGGCACTGGGGGGGGGGGGGTATATGTGGCACTGGGGGCATGTACCTGGCACTGTGGGGGAATATCTGGCACTAGGGGCATATACCTGGCACTGTAGGGGAATATCTGGCACTGGGGGCATATGTGGCACTGGGAGCATGGCCCTAGCAACAAGCACTACCCCCTAGCAACGAGCATGACACCCAGTGCATGAAACCCCTGGCAACGAGCATGACACCCTGAGCATGAAAACCTCTGGCACCGTGCATGGAACCAAGAGCATGAAACCCCTGGCAACGAGCAGGTAATTTAAAAGTAATTAGAAGCCTTACTGTAGAACTTAATGTGTAATGGGCATTACGGTGTGTGGCATAATGTATCACGGACATTGCGGTGTGTGTCATAATGTATCAGGCATTACGGTGTGTTATATACTATATCACGGGCATTGTGGTATGTGGTATAATGTCTCAGGATCATTGTGGTGTGTGTCATACTGTGTCACAGACATTGTATGTACTATAATGTATCAGGTGCATTGCAGTGTGTAGCATAATGTATAACGGGCATTGCGATTCCTGTCATAATGTGTCACAGGCATTACGGTGTGTGGCATAATGTGTCTGGGGCATTACAGTGTGTGCATATTGTGTCATGTGCATTATTGTGTGTGGAATAATGTCTAAGGGCCATTGCAGTATGTGGAATAATGTATACTGGGCATTACTATAAGGAGGAAAAATGACAAATAATGTAAGGGGCATGAATCAGGATTATTTTTCTTTCCTGTGGTGGCCAACGTATGGGCGTGCAGGTTGCAAAACTGGGGTATAAGGTAGTCTTTTCCTGCCAAGCCACGCCCTCCACGCAAAGCCACGCCCATTTCGACAAAGCCACACACCCTTTTTGTTGGCGCGCGCCTGCGTCGTGCACATTTTTCTACCTTTGCTAGTGCCAATTACGGGGGGTATGGGGGGGGGGGGGGGGCGCCGAAGGATTTTTGGGCTTGGGGGAGAAAAATTTCTAGGTACGCCACTGGGCTCAGCTGTCCAATAATGTATCAATGAAACAGCCTGCGTGCCCAGCCAATGACTGAGCGGCAGGCTGCTTCATTCATACTTTATTGGACAGCTGAGCCGTCGCTCAGCTCAGCTGTCCTGTCTGTGCGCCCGCTGCTGCAGTGAGGACGGGATCCGGGGAGCACAGCACCGCAGATCGGATCGGAAGAGAGATCCGATCTGCGGTGTGGCAGGGGGTGTGCTGCTTGGGGAGGCAAATATATATATATATATGTGTGTGTATATATATATATATATGTATATGTGTGTGTATATATATATATATATATATATATATTTTTTTTTTTTTCTGCCTTCTCTATTAGGGGCCCCACTCTCTTAAGTGCCCCGGGCCCCCCATGGTCTTAATCCGGCTCTGGTCTCAGGGTGAGATTTATTAAAGCTCGGAGAGAGAAAAAGTACCAACCAATCAGCTTCTGTAATCTTACAGGCTGTGTGTGAAAAATGACAGTTAGGAGCTGATTGGTTGGTACTCTCTCTCCAAGGCTTGATAAATCTCCCCCTCAGAGAGATTACTGTGCTAACAATCTGTTTTACCACAGTTTGCAGCAATAAAAGCTGAATTAGTGCTGTAATGTATTAATCTCGTAGCAACCGGAGAGCTGATGTGAAAAAGTAGCCAATTCCGCTGTCAGCGTCACCCTGCGCCATTCCTCTGATCATCTTCTTTTTGATTTTGCCTTCAGAGTGCATGCATGAGCCGCGGAGCCCACGCCTTACACTACAACATCGTTCGATGACAGCTACTGGACAGCTATAGGAGGAGCGTCAGATCATGGCGCAGCCTGCGAAACGAGGTTGTGTCTGATGGCTTATCAGGAATCGTTACAATTAATCATAGGCCGGCGCCAATCAGCTCCTAACTGTCATGTTACAGGCTGTGTTTGAAAAATAGCAGTTAGTAGCTGATTGGCTGGTACTTTATCTCGGTCCACTTTATCTTTTATACCCCTTTCACACCGCAAAAATAACCCGGTATTGCCGAGTCGACGCAGCCATGGTCGAATTCCCGGCTTACCTGACACTGCTTTATTCCCGGGTTATTACAGGGTCATGTGCAGTGTGAACGGGTTGCCGGGTCGATGAGACCCGGGACTGGTTCACTGCACAGGGAGAGGCGGCGCGAAGAGATGATGGCATCTCCCAGCGCCACCCCCGGTGCCGGCTCCGCCCCCTCCCGCGATATCAACCCAACCTGGCATATTGCCAGGTCGGGAGGGCAGTGTGAAAGGGTCGAACGCCGGGTCCCACCTGGCATTGCGATGTGAAAGGGGTATTAGTAAATAGACCCATATGCTAGATAAATGACAGAAAATGGTTGATTGCTTTTTCTCTCACCAAGGATTGATACATCTCCCCCCATGGTCCCACAACAGCTGAAGAGACTAAAGGGTAAACGTCATCGCCAACCTGGTTTTGTCTTTTTAATGATCTTGTCTTTAAAACATGGGGCAGACCTGCTCGGAACCCACTGATTCCTGTAGTCCGCAGTCTATTTCATTTGGGTGTGGATCATTAGATCGACAGTGTCTAGGTCGACAATATTTAGGTCGACCACTATAGGTCGACAGTCACTAGGTCGACAGGGTCAGAAGGTCGATATGTTCTAGGTCGACAGGTCAAAAGGTCAACATTAGGTTTTTATGTTTTTTGGTGTTTTCTTCGTAGAGTGGGCAGTACGGGTGGTGTAATAGTTAGCATTACTGCCTCACAGCACTGAGGTCATGGGTTTGATTCCCACCATGGCCCAACTGTGTGGAGTTTGTATATTCTCCCCGTACATGCGTAGGTTTCCTCCGGGTACTCCGGTTTCCTCCCACAATCCAAAAATATACTGGTAGGTTAATTGGATCCCAACAAAAATTAACCCTAGCGTGAATGTGTCTGTGTGTACATGTGGTAGGGAATATAGATTGTAAGCTCCACTGGGGCAGGGACTGATGTGAATGGCAAAATATTCTCTGGAAAGCGCTGCGGAATATGTGTGCGCTATATAAATAACTGGTAATAATAATAATAATAAATAATAATAGAGTGACCGGGAACCCCAAATAGTGCACTGCGGGGGTAATTCTGAGTTGATCGCAGCAGGATTTTTGTTAGCAGTTGGGCAAAACCATGTGCACTGCAGGGGAGGCAGATGTAACATGTGCAGAGAGAGTTAGATTTGGGTGGGGTGTGTTCAATCTGCAATCTAAATTGCAGTGTAAAAATAAAGCAGCCAGTATTTACTCTGCACAGAAACAAAATAACCCACCCAAATCTAACTCTCTCTGCACATGTTATATCTGCCCCCCCCCCTGCAGTGCACATGGTTTTGCCCAACTGCTAACAAAAATCCTGCTGCGATCAACTCAGAATTACCCCCCGTGTCCCCTCGCATGGCGAGCGAGCTTCGGGCACGGTGCCTCGCTCCGCTACCGCTGCACTCGGCACAGTTTACTGTTCCAATCGTAGTCCACGTGGATCGTTAAGCATGAAAAAGTTCAAAAAAAAAAAAATTTGAAAAACTAATTTCGACCTTTTGACCTAGAACATGTCGACCTTCTGACCCTGTCGACCTAGTGACTGTCGACCTATAGTGGTCGACCTAAACACTGTCGATCTTCAGACCGGATCCCTTTCATTTATCCCGACATCTCCTCCATATCAGTTTAGCAGGATTCTATTATTCATATTCCATAATGATTCTGTTCTCCTAATTAGTTGACCTACACATTTCTTTCCCTTGGCAAGCGGGATTAATCTCGCAGTAGGTTCTATCTACATGGTTACATTTAATTGGCCTCACACGGGGATATTAATCCATTAAATGTCAACAAGAGAGAAATATTACATAAAGCATAAAAGCAACACTGGAATATTAGGTGGTAGGAAGCGCGTGTTTTGCTCATGTGTGTCGCGGTTTTGCTGCGTGCTCAGTGCGCGTCTGATCTAATGAGCTGCTGGTAAAATGGGCGGAGATTAAAAAGAGAGAGCGGAAGACCAGCGTATTTTCACACATATGAAAAGCAAGGACTAAATATTCCACCTCCTGCGTGAGCCGTATATGCACAAACACGCTTTCACTGTACTCAGCCAACGTTACATCGCACCCCCCTCCCCCGTCCGGCCTGTCCAGTCACAGAGAGATGTAAAGTGCCAGATATGGGCATACATTTGCTTTGCGACTTTACCCATAGCAAAATCACGTAAAATACACCACTGAAGCTGGTGTAATCCTCGCTCAGCCCTTTAATGTGGAACATTCAGAGGCAGACTTATATTATTGGAACCTGTAGGTGGGGTATCTTATCAGGGTGTGGCCAGTGACAATATCGCCAGCCGCTGTGTCAACCACAGTTATACCAGTGCCAGGGTACCGACACGGCTGAAATACTATTTACAGCAATTGTGGGTGTTATAATTTAAACATGACGCTTACGGCACCTTTAAAGTTCTTACAACCGCACATGTGAAATGCTTTAGGTAGGATCTCAGCCACGTTGGGATCATGACGCCAAAATACTGTGGTTGACATGGCAACTGGTGACATCATCACTGTCGGCCTCTTGTACCCAATACGTAGGCAGCACCCCAATCCTCCCTTCTTCTACACAGAAATGTTTCTGCCCTGTCCTGACGGAACAGAGTATAGTGGCGCTACATTAACCTCTGTCGCAACTAGAATCAAATATTTATTATTTCATTATTTATTACCAGTTATTTATATAGCGCACGCATATTCCGCAGCGCTTTACAGAGAATATTTGGCCATTCACATCAGTCCCTGCCCCAGTGGATCTTACAATCTATATTTCATATCGCATGGGCACGCACACGCATTCACGCTAGGGTTAATTTTTGTTGGGAGACAATTAATTTACCGGTATATTTTTGGATTGTGGGAGGAAACTGGAGTACCTGGAGGAAACCCACGCAAAAACAGGGAGAACATACAAACTCCACACCGTTAGGACCATGGTGGGAATCGAACCCATGACATGGATGCTGTGAGGCAACAATGCTAACCTTTACACCAACTGTATTGCTTACTGAGTATGTGTTTTGTTATTTCTCACATAATATGGTTTCTCGGTTTATTTCTCTCAGGCAACTCATCCTAGAATCTGGATTTCACTTAACATTCATGAACTTTGATTGCCATGTGGACAGTAATCACACCATGGAAATGAACAAGTCTTAAGTAACGTTCCAAATGTTCTCGGACACAGTGATATCTGGCATCCCAAGCAGTGCCTATCTTTATGGAACCTATTTATGATGACTATTACCTGATACCGATGCTATCTGGTGGACCATGGCCTCATCAGCTCCTTGTCGGATGAACAGAAGTGACCCGAGACCCAAGAACTATTCAAATTAGCAAATATTATTACGCCACCTGCCAGGCAACACAGTTATTCACGTTCTTTTATGGGGATCGGTATGAAATACCTACAATCAAAATCCAGACAGTTGAAATCCCGACAAGGTCAAAATACCGACATTTAAAATACCGACAAGGTCAAAATACCGACATGTAAAATGACGACAGGTCAAAATACCGACATGAGGTTTTCATTGTTTTTTGGTGTGGCACACTTATATAGGTCGACATGGACACCATATAAGTGTGCCGCGTCCCCTCGCCATGCTTCGGGCACACTATTATATTCCCCCTCCAGGTCCACTGGGATGGTAAAGTATGAACAAGTCGGTTTCAATGAAAAAATCATGAAAAACTCATGTTCGGCATTTTGACCTGTTGACATTTTACATGTCGGTATTTTGACCTTGTCGGTATTTTAAATGTTGGTATTTTGTCCATGTCGGGATTTTGACCTTGTCAGGATTTGACCGTCGGTCAAATGCTGTCGGGATTTCGACCGTCGGGATTTTGATTGTCGGTAAATTGACTGCATCCCTTTTATGCCACCCTGAAACTTCCCCTTCATTACCCAATTAGCAAATGGCATCCTTCTCTGATAATTATGTACGCCTTGTGTGTAAATGATTAATTAATGTATGATGACTACGTGAAATTAAGCACATCTATATATATACTGTGGGTATGGGATGATAGATAGACAGTGTCTAGTTAGACAGTCAATAGATAGACACCACATGTTAGACAGACATTAGGTCGACAGGGTCAAAAGGTCGACATGAAAATGGTCAACACAAAAAAGGTAGACACCATTTTTTTGCATTTTTGTGGTTTGTGTGGATAGTTTTATCATCTGGGACCCCCAATTGTAGAAAGGCATACCCTTGTGTGGCTCGCCACAAGGTTTATATCCAACTCTGTGCCGACATGGATAGAGAAGGTATGAAATAGTCCAAAAACATGTAATTAAAAAAAAAAACCTCTCTACCTTTTTTATGTTGACCATATTCATGTTGACCTTTTGACACCTTTTGACCCTGTCAACCTTTTGAACTATCTACCTTTTTATGTCGCCCTTTTGACCCTGTAAACCTAATTATCTGTCTAACATATGGTGTCTATCAGTGACGTGTGATGAGGTCTTTGGCTAGGGAGGCACAGCTACAAATATATATATATAATAAGAATTTACTTACCGATAATTCTATTTCTCGTAGTCCGTAGTGGATGCTGGGGACTCCGTAAGGACCATGGGGAATAGCGGCTCCGCAGGAGACTGGGCACAAAAGTAAAGCTTTAGAACTACCTGGTGTGCACTGGCTCCTCCCCCTATGACCCTCCTCCAAGCCTCAGTTAGGATACTGTGCCCGGACGAGCGTACACAATAAGGAAGGATTTTGAATCCCGGGTAAGACTCATACCAGCCACACCAATCACACCATATAACTTGTGATCTAAACCCAGTTAACAGCATGATAACAGAGGAGCCTCTAGAAAAGATGGCTCACTACAGCAATAACCCGATTTTTTTGGTAACAATAACTATGTACCAGTATTGCAGACAATCCGCACTTGGGATGGGCGCCCAGCATCCACTACGGACTACGAGAAATAGAATTATCGGTAAGTAAATTCTTATTTTCTCTGACGTCCTAGTGGATGCTGGGGACTCCGTAAGGACCATGGGGATTATACCAAAGCTCCCAAACGGGCGGGAGAGTGCGGATGACTCTGCAGCACCAAATGAGAGAACTCCAGGTCCTCCTCAGCCAGGGTATCAAATTTGTAGAATTTTACAAACGTATTTTCTCCTGACCAAGTAGCTGCTCGGCAAACTTGTAAAGCCGAGACCCCTCGGGCAGCCGCCCAAGATGAGCCCACCTTCCTTGTGGAATGGGCTTTTACAGATTTTGTCTGTGGCAGGCCTGCCACAGAATGTGCAAGCTGAATTGTACTACAAATCCAACGAGCAATAGTCTGCTTAGAAGCAGGAGCACCCGGCTTGTTGGGTGCATACAGAATAAACAACGAGTCAGATTTTCTGACTCCAGCCGTCCTGGAAACCTATATTTCCAGGGCCCTGACAACGTCTAGCAACTTGGAGTCCTCCAAGTCCCTAGTAGTCGCAGGCACCACAATAGGTTGATTCAGGTGAAACGCTGAAAACCACCTTAGGGAGAAACTGAGGACTAGTCCTCAATTCCGCCCTGTCCGAATGGAAAATCATATGAGGGCTTTTACAGGATAAAGCCGCCAATTCTGACACGCACCTGGCCCAGGCCAGGGCCAACAGCATGCCCACTTTCCATGTGAGATATTTTAACTCCACATATTTAAGTGGTTCAAACCAATGTGACTTTTGGAACCCAAAAACTACATTTAGATCCCAAGGTGCCACTGGAGGCACAAAAGGAGGCTGTATATACAGTACCCCTTTCACAAACGTCTGAACTTCAGGGACTGAAGCTAGTTCTTTTTGGAAGAAATTTGACAGGGCCGAAATTTGAACCTTAATGGACCCCCATTTCAGGCCCATAGACACTCCTGTTTGCAGGAAATGTAGGAATCGACCTAGTTGAAAATTCCTCCGTCGGGGCCTTACTGGTCTCGCACCACGCAACATATTTTCGCCAAATGCGGTGATAATGTTTTGCGGTTATATCTTTCCTGGCTTTGATCAGGATAGGAATGACTTCATCCGGAATGCCTTTCTCCTTCAGGATCCGGCGTTCAACCGCCATGCCGTCAAACGCAGTCGCGGTAAGTCTTGCAACAGACAGGGTCCTTGCTGGAGCAGGTCCCTTCTTAGAGGTAGAGGCCACGGATCCTCCGTGAGCATCTCTTGAAGTTCCGGTTACCAAGTCCTTCTTGGCCAATCCGGAGCCCGAATATAGTGCTTACTCCTCTCCATCTTATAATTCTCAGTACCTTGGGTATGAGAGGCAGAGGAGGGAACACATACACTGACTGGTACACCCACTGTGTTACCAGAGCGTCTACAGCTATTGCCGGAGGGTCCCTTGACCCGGCGCAATACTTGTCGAGTTTTTTAAACATGTGGAAGACTTCTGGGTGAAGTCCCCACTTGCTGACAGTGCTATCACATGATTTTCCGCCCAGCGAAGAATCCTTGCAGCTTCTGCCATTGCCCTCCTGCTTCTTGTGTCACCCTGTCTGTTTACGTGGGTGACTGCCGTGATGTTGTCAGAATGGATCAACTCCGGGTGACCTTGAAGCAGAGGTCTTGCTGAGCTTAGAGCATTGTAAATGGCCCTTAGCTTCAGGATATTTATGTGAAGTGATGTCTTAAGGCTTGACCATAAGCTCTGGAAATTCCTTCCCTGTGTGACTGCTCCCCAGCCTCGCAGGCTGGCATCCGTGGTCACCAGGACCCAGTCCTGAATGTCGAATCTGCGGCCCTCTAGAAGATGAGCACTCTGCAACCACCACAGGAGAGACACCCTTGTGCTTGGTGACAGGGTTATCCGCTGATGCATCTGAAGATGCGACCCGGACCATTTGTCCAGCAGGTCCCACTGGAAAGTTCTTGCGTGGAATTTGCCGAATGGGATTGCTTCGTAGGAAGCCACCATTTTTCCCAGAACCCTTTCATTGATGTACTGAGACTTGGCTCGGTTATAGGAGGTTCCCGACTAGCTCGGATAACTCCCTGACTTTCTCCTCCGGGAGAAACACCTTTTTCTGGACTGTGTCCAGGATCATCCCTAGGAACAGACGACGAGTCGTCGGAATCAGCTGCGATTTTGGAATATTGAGAATCCAATCGTGCTGCCGCAACACTACCTGAGATAGTGCTACACCGACCTCCAACTGTTCCCTGGATCTTACCCTTATCAGGGAATCGTCCAAGTAAGGGATAACTAAAATTCCCTTCCTTCGAAGGAGTATCATCATTTCGGCCATTACCTTGGTAAAGACCCGGGGTGCCGTGGACCATCCATACGGCAGCGTCTGAAACTGATAGTGACAGTTCTGTACCATAAACCTGAGGTACCCTTGGTGAGAAGGGTAAATTGGGACATGAAGGTAAGCATCCTTGATGTCCCGAGACATCATGTAGTCCCCTTCTTCCAGGTTCGCAATCACTGCTCTGAGTGACTCAATCTTGAATTTGAACCTCCGTATGTAAGTGTTCAAGATTTTAGATTTAGAATCGGTCTCACCGAGCCGTCCGGCTTCGGTACCACAACAGTGTGGAATAATACCCCGTTCCCTGTTGCAGGAGGGGTACCTTGATTATCACCTGCTGGGAATACAGCTTGTGAATGGCTTCCAAAACTGCCTCCCTGTCAGAAGGAGACATCGGTAAAGCCGACTTTAGGAAACGGCGAGGGGGAGACGTCTCGAATTCCAATTTGTACCCCTGAGATATCACCTGAAGGATCCAGGGGTCTACTTGCGAGTGAGCCCACTGCGCGCTGAAATTCATTGAGACGGGCCCCCACCGTGCCTGATTCTGCTTGTAAAGCCCCAGCGTCATACTGAGGGCTTGGCAGAGGCGGGAGAGGGCTTCTGTTCCTGGGAACTGGCTGATTTCTGCAGCCTTTTTCCTCTCCCTCTGTCACGGGGCAGAAATGAGGAACCTTTTGCCCGCTTGCCCACGAAAAGACTGCGCCTGATAATACGGCGTCTTCTTATGTTGAGAGGCGACCTGGGGTACAAACGTGGATTTCCCAGCTGTTGCCGTGGCCACCAGGTCTGAAAGACCGACCCCAATTAACTCCTCCCCTTAATAAGGCAATACTTCCAAATGCCGTTTGGAATCCGCATCACCTGACCACTGTCGTGTCCATAACCCTCTACTGGCAGAAATGGACAACGCACTTAGACTTGATGCCAGTCGGCAAATATTCCGCTGTGCATCACGCATATATAGAAATGCATCTTTTAAATGCTCTATAGGCAATAATATACTGTCCCTATCTAGGGTATCAATATTTTCAGTCAGGGAATCCGACCACGCCAACCCAGCACTGCACATCCAGGCTGAGGCGATTGCTGGTCGCAGTATAACACCAGTATGTGTGTAAATACATTTTAGGATACCCTCCTGCTTTCTATCAGCAGGATCCTTAAGGGCGGCCATCTCAGGAGAGGGTAGAGCCCTTGTTCTTACAAGCGTGTGAGCGCTTTATCCACCCTAGGGGGTGTTTCCCAACGCACCCTAACCTCTGGCGGGAAAGGATATAATGCCAATAACATTTTAGAAATTATCAGTTGTTATCGGGGGAAACCCACGCATCATCACACATCTCATTTAATTTCTCAGGTTCAGGAAAACTACAGGTAGTTTTTCCTCACCGAACATAATACCCCTTTTTGGTGGTACTCGTATTATCAGAAATGTGTAAAACATTTTTCATTGCCTCAATCATGTAACGTGTGGCCCTACTGGAAGTCACATTTGTCTCTTCACCGTCGACACTGGAGTCAGTATCCGTGTCGGGGTCTATATCTGCCATCTGAGGTAACGGGCGCTTTAGAGCCCCTGACGGCCTATGAGACGTCTGGACAGGCACAAGCTGAGTAGCCGGCTGTCTCATGTCAACCACTGTCTTTTATACAGAGCTGACACTGTCACGTAATTCCTTCCAACAGTTCATCCACTCAGGTGTCGACCCCCTAGGGGGTGACATCACTATTACAGGCAATCTGCTCCGTCTCCACATCATTTTTCTCCTCATACATGTCGACACAAACGTACCGACACACAGCACACACACAGGGAATGCTCTGATAGAGGACAGGACCCCACTAGCCCTTTGGGGAGACAGAGGGAGAGTTTGCCAGCACACACCAGAGCGCTATATATATACAGGGATAACCTTATATAAGTGTTTTTCCCCTTATAGCTGCTGTATTTTTAATACTGCGCGTAATTAGTGCCCCCCTCTCTTTTTTAACCCTTTCTGTAGTGTAGTGACTGCAGGGGAGAGCCAGGGAGCTTCCCTCCAACGGAGCTGTGAGGGAAAATGGCGCCAGTGTGCTGAGGAGATAGGCTCCGCCCCCTTCTCGGCGGCCTTATCTCCCGTTTTTCTGTGTATTCTGGCAGGGGTTAAATTCATCCATATAGCCCAGGAGCTATATGTGATGCATTTTTTGCCATCCAAGGTGTTTTTATTGCGTCTCAGGGCGCCCCCCCCCAGCGCCCTGCACCCTCAGTGACCGGAGTGTGAAGTGTGCTGAGAGCAATGGCGCACAGCTGCAGTGCTGTGCGCTACCTTGTTGAAGACAGGACGTCTTCTGCCGCCGATTTTCCGGACCTCTTCTGTCTTCTGGCTCTGTAAGGGGGCCGGCGGCGCGGCTCTGGGACCTATCCATGGCTGGGCCTGTGATCGGTCCCTCTGGAGCTAATGTCCAGTAGCCTAAGAAGCCCAATCCACTCTGCACGCAGGTGAGTTCGCTTCTTCTCCCCTTAGTCCCTCGATGCAGTGAGCCTGTTGCCAGCAGGTCTCACTGAACCTAAAAAAACCTAAAACTAAACTTTTCACTAAGCAGCTCAGGAGAGCCACCTAGTGTGCACCCTTCTCGTTCGGGCACAAAAATCTAACTGAGGCTTGGAGGAGGGTCATAGGGGGAGGAGCCAGTGCACACCAGGTAGTTCTAAAGCTTTACTTTTGTGCCCAGTCTCCTGCGGAGCCGCTATTCCCCATGGTCCTTACGGAGTCCCCAGCATCCACTAGGACGTCAGAGAAATATATATATATATTTATTTATTATTTATTAACAGTTTCTTATATAGCGCAGCAAATTCCGTTGCGCTTTACAATTTGAAATAACAATAACAAACTGGGTGATAACAGTCATAGAGGTAGGAAGGCCCTGCTCGCAAGCTTACAATCTATAGGGAAATAGGCATATGTACACAAGGAAAGGTGCTATCTATTGCATAGAATGAGAAGACATGTGAGGATATGTGTGGACTGTACAGAGTGGATGTAATTTGATAGGAAGGTTTATGAAAGTTATGTGGGCGGTTCTGGAATTTGATACGCTTGCCTAAAGAGGTGAGTTTTGAGGGAACGCTTGAAGGTTTGGAGACTAGAGGAGAGTCTTATTGTGCGTGGTAGGGCATTCCACAGAGTGGGTGCAGCCCGATGAAAGTCCTGCAGTCGTGAGTGGGAGCGAGTAATGAGTGTGGATTAGAGACGCAGGTCTTGTGAAGAGCGAAGAGGTCGGGTTGGGAGATATTTTGTGATAAGCGAAGTGATGTACGTTGGTGTACTATGGTTAATAGCCTTGTGTGTGAGTAAAAGTATTTTATATTGAATGCGGTAGAGTACAGGTAACCAATGGAGGGACTGACAGAGTGGATCTGCAGATGATGAACGTCTAGCGAGGAAGATAAGCCTCGCTGCAGCATTCAGAATGGATTGTAGTGGGGAGAGTCTCGTTTTGGGAAGACCAGTTAGGAGACTATTGCAATAATCAATGCGGGAGATAATGAGAGCGTGGATTAGAGTTTTAGCAGTGTCTTGTGTAAGGTATGGTCGTATTTTGGATATGTTTTTTAGATGCATGTAACATGATCTTGAGACAGATTGAATGTGGGGAACAAAGGACAGATCAGAGTCAAGGATGACACCTAGGCAGCGAGCTTGTGGGGTAGGGTAGATAGTCGAGTTTTCAACAGTGATAGAGATATCAGGTTGGTACCTACTATTGGCCGGTGGAAATATAATTAACTCTGTCTTTGAAATATTAAGTTTGAGGTGGCGAGATGTCATCCAGGATGAGATGGCAGAAAGGCATTCAGTGACCCGGCACAGTACAGATAGGGACAAGTCTGGGGAGGATAGGTAGATTTGAGTATCATCTGCGTACAGATGATACTGAAAACCAAAAGAGCTGATTAGTTTACCAAGAGATGAGGTATAGATAGAGAAAAGCAGAGGACCCAAGACTGAGCCTTGCGGTACTCCAACTGAAAGAGGTAGCGAAGAGGAGGTAGATTCAGAGAAGCGAACACTGAAGGAGCGATTAGATAGGTACGATATGTATATTATATATACAGTGCATCCGGAAAGTATTCACAGCGCTTCACTTTCTCCACATTTTGTTATGTCACAGCCTTATTACAAGTTGGAATAAATGTATTTTTTCCCCTCAAAATTCTACACACAATATCCCATAATGACAACATGAAAAAAAGTATTTTTTAGATTTTTGCAAATTTATTAAAAATAAAAAACTAAGAAAGCACATGTACATAAGTATTTACAGCCTTTGTCATGAAGCTCAAAATTGCGTTCAGGTGCATCCCGTTTCCACTGATCATCCTTGAGATGTTCCTACAGCTTAATTGGAGTCCACCTGTGGTAAATTCAGTTGATTGGACATGATTTGGAAAGGCACACACCTGTTTATATAAGGTCCCACACTTGACAGTGCATGTCTGAGCATAAACCAAGCATAAAATCAAAAGAATTGTCTGTAGACCTCCAAGACAGGATCGTCTCGAGGCACAAATCTTGGGAAGGTTACAGAAAAATATCTGCTGCTTTGAAGGTCCCAATGAGCACAGTGGCCTCCATCATCCGTAAATGGAAGAAGTTCAGAACCACCAGGACTCTTCCTAGAGCTGGCCGGCCATTTAAACTGAGCAATCGGGGAAGAAGGGCTCTAGTCAGGGAGGTGACCAAAAACCCCATGGTCGCTCTGTCAGAGCTACAGCATTCCCCTGTGGAGAGAGGAGAACCTTCCAGAAGGACAACCATCTCTGCAGCAATCCACCAATCAGGCCTGTATGTAGACTGGCCAGACGGAAGCCACTCCTTAGTTAAAAGCACATGGCAGCCCACCTGGAGTTTGCCAAAATGCACCTGAAGGACTCTCAGACCATGAGAAACAAAATTCTCTGGTCCGAAGAGACAAAGATTGAACTTTTGGCGTGAATGCCAGGCGTCATGTTTGGAGGAAACCAGGCACCTCTCCTCACCAGGCCAATACCATCCCTACAGTGAAGCATGGTGGTGGCAGCATCGTACTGTGGGGATGTTTTTCAGCATCTTTCCCTGCCAGCGAGGAACTTGTATAAGTGTCGCATTCCCCTCTTTTCCTAAAGGGCTTTTACAGCCCAGCGCTTGGCCCCGCCCCCCGCTTTGTCCCCGTTCCCACTGTCTACGGGAGGCACTAGCTATCAGTGCCTCCCAAACTAGAGTATAAGATATAAAAAATATCAAGGGAGCGCTTTACAATAAATCCAAAAATAGTTTATTAGTTACACCATAAAGATATAACACATTAAAAATAATATACCATATGGTTGACACAAATAACATACAACAATATCATTAAGTATCTAAAAATTAACTAAAAAGTCACTGACACAGCTGTCTCTGGATACACCGTATTAGAATACTTTAGTGGGTAATAGTCAATGCCTTATAAATTATAATATCCTTTGTGCTAGATTCGAAAAGGTATATATGGCACATACGGTGTGAATCTGTTATTAAAGTTTTTGTCCAGAGAAACAACAGACCCAATGCAATGCTCACCTCCTTTATATTCCTTTATGCAGTATGATGACAAATGCAGAGGTATAGCGTTAAGTGCTTATGGTGGTCATTTCGAGTTGATCGCTCGCTAGCTGTTTTTAGCAGCCGTGCAAACGCTATGCCGCCGCCCACTGGGAGTGTATTTTAGCTTAGCAGAAGTGCGAACGAAAGGATCGCAGAGCGGCTACAAATTTTTTTTGCTCAATACCTACTCAGCGCTTGCGATCACTTCAGACTGCTCAGTTCCTGTTTTGACGTCACAAACACGCCCTGCGTTTGCCCAGCCACACCTGCGTTTTTCCTGGCACGCCTGCATTTTTCCAAACACTCCCCGAAAACGGTCAGTTGACACCCAGAAACGCCCACTTCCTGACAATCACTCTGCACATTGCCAGCAGTGCGACTGAAAAGCTTCGCTAGACCTTGTGTGAAACTACATCGTTCGTTGTAATAGTATGTTGTGCGTGCGCATTGCGCCGCATACGCATGCGCAGAAGTGCCGGGTTTTTTTTTGCCTCATCGCTGCGCAGCGAACGAATGCAGCTAGCGATCAACTCGGAATGACCACCTATATTAGCAGTGCAGAATCGCTTTATCAATCTCCTCTGTTTTAGTAACTGTGTAATTACTGCACACGGCAGGGGCAGAGGGAGGACGCTGAAGTTCTTTTATAGCGCTGCAGCGCTATGCTCCACCTGTGCCCATGGTATCAAGTTATCGTCCCGATGGGTGTGTATGGATGAGCAGCTATGGGTCCTTCTTACCGGGTACGTATGCTCCTCAGCCGCCATTTAAATTGCACTCCTTTCTCGATAAGTAGCGTAAATAGACTGGCGGGTTGCTGCCTAGGCTTGTAGGAGGAACTATGCCGTGAGACGGTGTATCCGCTGGGTAATATTCTTTATGCCTTACGCGTTTCTCCGCACATGTATACCGGCGGTTTCGTCAGAGGATATGACTCCTGCTACACTGAGCAGCTATTAAACCCAGAGGATCCAATCAAACATAAATCAGGTAATGCTCACACCTGTATACTTTTCAGGGGATCAGCTGTACTGGCATTAATATATGTGACATGTGTGGTAACCTTTACAAATAAAGATTATAATTATTCATAAACCGAGCAGGATGGTGGCTTCCTAATTTACAAACCATAATTGATCACATTTAACATTTACGGGGACATTTACTAAGCAGTGATAAGAGCAGAGAAGTGAGCCAGTGGAGAAGTTGCCCATGGCAACCAATCAGCACTGAAGTAACATCTATAATTTGCATACTATAAAATGATACAGAGCTGCTGATTGGTTGATGGGGCAATATCTCCACTGGCTCACTTCTCCGCTCTTATCACTGCTTAGTAAATGTCCCCCTTAATCACATGTGAACATAAAGACACAAAGCGCCAACTGTAATAGAGTGAGAGTTTCAGAAAGTGAGAGATTTGGTAAGGTTTTGCAGGTTTTTTTAAAGTGGCAATCATTTACACTGCAAGATCAACCTGGTTTTGCAGTGTAAATGATTGCTACTTTAATAAAAACTGAAAAACCTTACCAAACCTATCACTTTCTGAAACTCTCACTCTAATACATTTGGCCCAAAGTGTCTATCAAACAATGAAAGTTACCTAGTGCAAACAAGCATAATATACCACGAAGTAAAACAAGTGATATATAGGCAGTGTCCATAGCATAGTGGTGAAGGACACAAACTCCCATAGACAGAGACCCAGGTTTGAGTCCCAGCATGTATTTAGTTTGTTAACTTGATATTCACTTATATTTTTTATTATATTATATTATATTACAGGTTGAGTATCCCATATCCAAATATTCCGAAATACGGAATATTCCGAAATACGGACTTTTTGAGTGAGAGTGAGATAGTGAAACCTTTGTTTTTTGATGGCTCAATGTACACAAACTTTGTTTAATACACAAAGTTATTAATAATATCGTATTAAATGACCTTCAGGCTGTGTGTATAAGGTGTATATGAAACATAAATGAATTGTGTGAATGTACACACACTTTGTTTACTGCACAATGTTATAAAAAATATTGTCTAAAATGACCTTCAGGCTGTGTGTATAAGGTGTATATGTAACATAAATGCATTCTGTGCTTAGATTTAGGTCCCATCACCATGATATCTCATTATGGTATGCAATTATTCCAAAATACGGAAAAATCCCATATCCAAATTACCTCTGGTCCCAAGCATTTTGGATAAGGGATACTCAACCTGTATATATTTATCTTGTTATCCTAAGAAATACATAGATCGACTCACTTAGTACACTGATATTTTAAGTTTGATCCACTAAGAACAACAGATTGAGGGACCATTCTATTGAAACATACTAGTATGTATAACCAATTAATATTCATATTGGATGAAGGGGAAGAGAAAAAAAAAAAAAGGAAGAAGGATAGGCAATGTTTATAAAAAGAGAACACAAGCGGGAACAGAGGACAATAATCTATAAAACAAGCGGCACTTGAGAGTGGCAATAATGCACTGAAAGAAAAACATCATTTAATATTGTTCAATTCAATATTTTCATTAAGGCCATCTGGAGTAATGGGGCAGATGTATTAACCTGGAGAAGGCATATGGAAGTGATAAACCAGTGATAAGTGCAAGGTAATAAACGCACCAGCCAATCAACTTCAATATGTAAATGAACAGTTAGGAGCTAATTGGCTGCTGCCTTTATCACCTTGCACTTATCACTTGTTTATCACTTCCTTATACCTTCTCCAGGTTAATACATCTGCCCCAATGTACCTAAAGTAAAGATCCAGAATGCCTCTCTAGTGCAGAGTTGATTGAATTTGTCACTTTCCCTAGGAGTGGGGGCAGCAGACTCAATACCCTACAATTTTAAACCACTCAGGTTGTCCTCGTGTGCCTGCAGCATGTGCCTAGAGACACTATGATTAATGTTCTTTTTTAAAATGTTTCTTCTATGTTCAAGAAATCTGATATTCATAGTTCTTGTAGTCCTGGCCACATATTGCTTGCCGCACTTGCAACTAAGTGGGTATATTACATACGGTTTTTGACAATTGAGTAAAGAGTCTATCTTAAAAGTCTATCCAACTGAAGTAGAATTAAAACGTACGCTCCTATGTAGGATAAAGCCACATGTAATACATCTGGCTTTCCCACAGCGAAAACAACCATTGTGCTTAGAAAGCCAAGAGCTTTTTTCTGTTAAGTGCCCTTCTATACTCTTTGTATCCTGAAAGAAACTAGGTGATAAATACAAAGAATGAAGGTTCAAACAGGGTTGAGATTGCCTAAAGGATAAAAAAAAGGGGAAGACTAGATGGGCCAAGTGGTTCTTACCTGCCGTCAAATTCTATTTTTCTGTTTCTATAAATGATTTCTAATGTTTTTAGACTTTTGGAATACAACTTTAGGTTTCTCTCCGAGGCAAGGTTTCAACATTTTATACAGTTTAAGCAACTCAAAGTCCTTATACAGTAGATCATTTTTCTAATGTCATCTGCACAAACATTATACTTGCTAATAAATGGAAGAATTTCATTGCCCATACTTAATTCATATTTCTTAGATCGATGGACTAGGTCCGACTGAGAGAGGAGGGAACTCCTATCTCTCTGATTGACCTCCAATAAGGATTTTTCCAATAATGATTCTGGATAACCTTGGTCAAGAAACGAAATTGTCATTTCTTTCACTTGTACCCCAAAGGTGATCTCATCCGAACAATTCCGTTTCACTCTAAGGTATTGACCTTTGGGTATGTGATTCTTCCATTTTAGGTGATGACAACTTTTGTAGTTGAGGTCATTACTACAATCAACCTCTTTTCTATATGTTTTTGTAACCAGCGAATTATGACTGACGGAGAGGGCAATATCCCAAAAATGAATGTGCTCAGGGTGACAAGTGTGACTGAACTTAAGACCGAATGTGTTGGAATTAAGATAAGAAAGAAAAGAAGGTATCAAGTCAACCCCATCCCAAATAATAACTAGATCATCAATGTACTGACCATAGAACACCAGGTTCGCCCTATATTTGCCCCCCCCCCCCCCCCAGATGTAACTACTTTCGAAGAGGCCCATATATAAATTAGCAAACTAATTAAATGGACCAAAATTATTAGAATAATATAAAGAGGATACATATGACACAGAATATGTGTCTTATGTATCTTCTTTGTATTTTTTTTAATCATTAATGACAGGGGAGGCACTGCCTCTCCTGACTGCACGTCCCTGGTGTCTATCTATTGACTGTCTAACTAGACACTGTCTATCTATCACCCGGATACCATACACTGTAGAAATCTGAGACTAATGCAGGCCATACATCAGACCAACTTTCCTCCAACCATCCAACTGACCAACTGTTATGATTCCAGTACTTCTGACCAGAGGAGATCTTATGACAGAGGCCAGAGTACTGGAAGGAAATGCTGGTTACGGGAGCGGGAAAGCCTAGTAACCCCTGGCGCCCTAACTCCGTTGTCTCGCCCGTGTAATCAGAAATCCCCTGCGAGACTATGGTTGCTTGAGCCCATGGCAGCCGCGTTTGAAGGGCGGATTATGTCTGCCCAACTCCGATGCCCCCTCAGGTCTTAATGGGAGACAAAGGGAAATCCGAGACAGGGTGATAACAAGGGGCCCTCTGACTAAGCAACCAGGCCAGGGGCTACAAGCTAACTAACTTAAACCAGAAGTATGTGCGGACAAACCGCCAGGGAAAAGGACAACCAAAAATCCACTAATCCGTTACTCCTATCCAGCACCGCTGGATACCAGAGTGGATTTGTGGGAGCGGAATCCTCCGCAAAAGCTTCGAAACACAATATAACCAAATAATAAATAGTAAGCGGTCAAGCCGCAACACACGGCTATGCCGCGACTCACGAACACCACAGGATGTTAAAGGTGCTCGGTCTGGACTCCAGGAAAAGATGACAACTTCCGAGTACTGGATCACTGAGGACAGGAACGACCGGATAGAACAGGACTGGAAAACTCTCTGCAACTGACACAGCAAACAGGAAGCTATTACCGGCGTCTGTGAGAAGTCCTGAGAGTGCCTTTAAATGGGAGCCCTCCAATCAGGAGCCAGACAGGGCTAATTACAACATGCCGTGCAGCTGCATGCTGCACGGCCAGGAACCAGTGAGGTGATTAACTTAGACCCAGCAACGGGGAACGCGGTCCGACAGTGGCGTCCCCGTTGCTAGGGTCTGTGCGGCTCCGTGCGCCCGGCGTCTAGCGTTGCTAGGGAGCCGGCGGCTGTCCGCATGCGGCGTCCCTAGTTGCTAGGCGCCGGGCCGCACTGACGAGCGGACCATCGGCGCCTAACAGTACCCCCCCCTTGAGGAGGGGTCAAGGAACCCCTAAGGCCAGGTTTCTGAGGAAATTCTCGAAAAAATGCCCTCTTGAGCCTCGGGGCATGGAGATCCTTATCCAGGACCCAAGACCTTTCTTCTGGACCATAACCTCTCCAATGTACCAGAAAATAAAGCCGACCCCGGGACAACTTGGAATCGAGAACCTTCTCCACCAAGAACTCCTGCTGACCCTGTACATCTACTGGTGATTTCCCCTGAGAGACCTTTCGAGGAAATCTACTGGAAGAAACGTATGGTTTCAACAAGGAGCAATGGAACGTATTTCCGATCCGGAGAGTTCTTGGTAAACGTAACCGGAAAGCAACTGGATTGATTTTTTTTATAATATGAAATGGTCCAATAAATTTGGGGCCCAATCTGGCTGAGGTTTGTCGAAGTTTAATGTTGCGAGTCGACAACCATACCCTATCTCCTACTTTAAAAGTGCAAGGCCGCCGGAGCCTGTCAGAAATTTTTTTCTCCCGAAATGCCGCTTTTCTGAGAGCAAGGTGCACTTTTCTCCAAATGAGTCTGAGATGAGAGGTCAAGGTCAGCGAGGAGACAGAGGAATGTTGAAAAAAGGAATTAGCCCTGGGGTGAAAACCAAAAACTGTAAAAAATGGAGACACATTGGTGGAGGAATGACAGGCATTGTTGTAAGCAAACTCAGCCAAAGGAAGAAACTCGGACCAATCATTTTGGAGTTTGGCCGAGTACAAACGCAAATACTGTTTTAATGATTGATTAACTCGCTCAGTCTGCCCGTTGGATTGGGGATGGTAGCCGGACGTTAAAGACAATTTCATCTTTAATGAGGCACAAAAAGACTTCCAAAATTGTGCAATGAATTGTGGACCCCGATCAGAAACAATATCAGTGGGTAATCCATGGAGTCTGAAAACATGGCGGAGGAACAAAACTGCCAATCCCTGGGCAGATGGCAGTCGGGGAAGAGCAATGAAATGGGCCATCTTGCTAAAACGGTCCACTACTACCCATATGACTCGGCATCCGGCTGACAGAGGGAGGTCTACCACAAAATCCATGGAAATATGAGACCATGGCCTGAGAGGAACATTTAAGGGCATAAGTTGACCGATAGGCAAGGAACGGGGGACTTTATGCTGTGCACAGACTTGACAAGAAAAAACAAACTCCTTAATGTCTTTGGAAAGACCAGGCCACCATACTGAGCGGGAGACTAATTCCAAAGTCTTAGAGATCCCCGGATGCCCGGCAACTTTGCTATCATGAAACTCAGTCAAAACAGTTGCTCTCAAAAACTCAGGGACATAAAGACGACCAGCAGGAGTATTTCCAGGAGCTTGATGTTGAAGCTGCTTTAACTGGGTGAATAAATCTTGTGTGAGACCTGCCCGAATGACTGAAGACGGAAGTATGGGAGTAACAGGACTGTTATCATGAACTGGAAGAAAACTGCGTGACAGGGCATCCGCCTTGGTATTCTTGGAACCTGGCCTGTAGGTGATAAAAAAACTTGAAACGAGTAAAAAATAAAGCCCAACGAGCCTGCCGGGCATTCAGCCGTTTAGCTGATTCGATGTACTGAAGATTTTTGTGATCAGTCAAAACTGAAATGGTATGTGTTGCTCCCTCAAGCCAATGCCTCCACTCCTCGAAAGCCCATTTAATAGCCAGTAATTCCCGGTTACCAACATCGTAGTTGGATTCAGCAGAAGAGAATTTCCTGGACATAAAGGCACAAGGATGTAATTCTAGAGAGTCCGGATCCTTCTGAGACAGGATAGCCCCTACTCCAACCTCCGAGGCATCAACCTCAATAATGAAAGGCAATTCTGGGTTGGGATGTCTGAGGACTGGGGCTGAGATGAAGGCTTGTTTCAAGGCCTGAAAAGATACTTCAGCTTCACGTGACCAGTTGGTTGGATCCGCTCCCTTCTTAGTCAGTGCCACAATGGGAGCAACCAGGTCGGAGAAAGAATGAATAAATCTTCTATAATAATTCGCAAACCCTAAAAAGCGCTGAATTGCTTTTAAGTTGGTGGGTTGCGCCCAACTAAGGATGGCTTGGAGCTTCTTTGGTTCCATACAGAATCCCCGAGGGGAAATAATGTACCCTAAAAAGGATACCTCCGTGACATGAAATTCACACTTCTCCAGCTTGGCATATAGGTGATTTTCACGTAATTTTTGAAGAACCTGACGCACCTGGGTAACATGTTGTTCAATAGAGTCAGAATAGATCAAGATATCGTCTAAGTAGACGACTACGAATCTTCCAAGAAAATCACGGAGCACATCGTTAATGAGATCCTGGAAAACTGCCGGAGCGTTAGACAGGCCGAATGGCATAACCAGATACTCGTAGTGACCCGATTGAGTACTGAATGCCGTTTTCCACTCATCTCCTGACTTGATTCGGATGAGGTTATACGCTCCTCTCAGGTCAATCTTAGAAAAAATCACAGCCGAACGTAGCTGATCAAAGAGGACAGAAATCAGCGGCAAAGGGTAAGTATTTTTTACTGAGATCTTATTCAAGGCTCTAAAGTCAATGCAGGGTCTGAGTGATCCATCTTTCTTATCCACAAAGAAGAAGCCTGCACTTAAAGGAGATTTAGATGGCCTGATAAATCCTTTCCCTAGGCTCTCTTTAACATACTCATTCATGGCCACAGTTTCTGGTCCGGACAATGCATATAACCTTCCCTTTGGTAATGTGGCACCAGGAATTAGCTCAATAGCACAATCATAAGGCCGATGGGGAGGCAGAATGTCCGCATTGCCCTTGGAAAATACATCAACAAAATCCTGGTATTCCACAGGAATGGGTGCGGGAATGACAGCAGCAATTCTGAGGGGAAGCGTAATACATTCCTTATTACAGATGGTACCCCATTGTGAGATCTCCCCCGACTGCCAATCAATGATGGGATTATGAAAGGCCAGCCAAGGGTGACCCAGAACCACTGGAACTGCTGGGCAATGGGTAAGGAAAAATTCAATTTTTTCGGAATGAAGAGCTCCTACCGAAAGTAGAACAGGGGGTGTACAGAGAGAAATAACCCCATTGGATAAGGGACTCCCATCTAAACCATGCATGGTGATATGCCTACCCAAGGTTAACTGAGGAATACCTAAGGCCTTGGCCCATGTTAAGTCCATAAAGTTCCCTGCAGCTCCACTGTCAACGAAAGCCGACACCGAAGAACTGAGGCTGCCAAAGGAAACTTTAGCTGGGACTAACAGGGAATTATTCGAGGAGATAAGCTGCAGACCAAAGTGAACCCCCTCACAATTCACTTGGTCGAGGCGTTTCCCGACTTGCTCGGACAATTACGGGCAAAATGTCCTTTACCCCCACAGTACAAACAAAGACCAGAATTTTGCCTTCTGGTTCTTTCTTCAGGAGACAGCTTGGAGAGACCCATCTGCATGGGCTCCTCTATGTCCACAGGAATGGAAAAAACACAAGGGGTAGACCCGACAGGTGCTCCTTTTTCAGCCCTCCGCTCTCTGAGACGACGATCAATCTTAATAAAAAGCTCCATGAGTTTATCGAGAGTCTTAGGAGCGGGATACTGAAGGAGACTGTCTTTTATAGACTCAGATAAGCCGAGGCGAAACTGACTGCGCAGGGCTGGGTAATTCCATCCACAGTCGTTCGACCAACGGCGAAACTCCGTACAATAAATCTCTGCGGGATTCCTACCCTGTCTGAGAGCACGTAACTGACTCTCGGCGGATGCCTCTCTATCAGGGTCATCATACAATAGCCCTAAAGACCCCAGAAAGGCGTCTACAGACAACAATGCCGGATCCTCTGTTCTTAAACCAAAAGCCCAGGTCTGGGGATCCCCCTGAAGTAAAGAAATAATAATTCCGACCCGCTGAGATTCCGTACCTGAGGAGACTGGTCTTAAACGAAAATAAAGTTTACAAGACTCTTTAAAATTAAAAAACTGCTTCCTATCACCAGAAAAACGGTCAGGCAAATGCATTTTCGGTTCAGGAACGACCCTCGGGGAAGTCCGTAAAAGATCTTCCTGTGACCTCACCCGAAGGGAAAGATCCTGAACCATCTGAGTAAGTTCTTGAATCTGGCTAACTAGAAGCTGGCCAGGATTTGGCCCTAAACCAGTGGGATTCATGAGGCCGACAAATCTTCTAAACTGAATAAGGGAAAAAATCAAACCCTGTTTAATTTTAAGTTTTGGTCTGGCCGGTAATAATGTTATGATTCCAGTACTTCTGACCAGAGGAGATCTTATGACAGAGGCCAGAGTACTGGAAGGAAATGCTGGTTACGGGAGCGGGAAAGCCTAGTAACCCCTGGCGCCCTAACTCCGTTGTCTCGCCCGTGTAATCAGAAATCCCCTGCGAGACTATGGTTGCTTGAGCCCATGGCAGCCGCGTTTGAAGGGCGGATTATGTCTGCCCAACTCCGATGCCCCCTCAGGTCTTAATGGGAGACAAAGGGAAATCCGAGACAGGGTGATAACAAGGGGCCCTCTGACTAAGCAACCAGGCCAGGGGCTACAAGCTAACTAACTTAAACCAGAAGTATGTGCGGACAAACCGCCAGGGAAAAGGACAACCAAAAATCCACTAATCCGTTACTCCTATCCAGCACCGCTGGATACCAGAGTGGATTTGTGGGAGCGGAATCCTCCGCAAAAGCTCCGAAACACAATATAACCAAATAATAAATAGTAAGCGGTCAAGCCGCAACACACGGCTATGCCGCGACTCACGAACACCACAGGATGTTAAAGGTGCTCGGTCTGGACTCCAGGAAAAGATGACAACTTCCGAGTACTGGATCACTGAGGACAGGAACGACCGGATAGAACAGGACTGGAAAACTCTCTGCAACTGACACAGCAAACAGGAAGCTATTACCGGCGTCTGTGAGAAGTCCTGAGAGTGCCTTTAAATGGGAGCCCTCCAATCAGGAGCCAGACAGGGCTAATTACAACATGCCGTGCAGCTGCATGCTGCACGGCCAGGAACCAGTGAGGTGATTAACTTAGACCCAGCAACGGGGAACGCGGTCCGACAGTGGCGTCCCCGTTGCTAGGGTCTGTGCGGCTCCGTGCGCCCGGCGTCTAGCGTTGCTAGGGAGCCGGCGGCTGTCCGCATGCGGCGTCCCTAGTTGCTAGGCGCCGGGCCGCACTGACGAGCGGACCCTCGGCGCCTAACACCAACCTCCCAACTTGTCTGTCCAACTAAAACGCTGCCCCACACACCTATCCAATTTTTTCATCCAACCAGCCAACTTTTTCATCACAACAGTCAACTCGTGATGTCACAGAAGTAGGCGGACAGTTTCTGCCTACTTTGCATATTTTGAATACTTTTTAAAAAATATATATATATATTTCAGTATGCTTTTTTTATGCTATTGACAGGTTTTCAGTTATCTAGGGAACAGGACTGAACTGTTTAACTACTGCATTAAAGCTGAATTCATTTACCTTTGCTGAAGGTAACAAATAGATACTTTTTTCTATGTCACAACCACCATAAGCAGATACGTCATTTACAGCACCTTACGCACATTACGCCAGGTAGAGCCCCTTACACACATTACGACAAGTAGAGCTCTTACACACATTATGCCGTTTGGAGCAACTTATACACATTACGCCAGGTAGAGCCCCATACACACAGTGCCTATAAATGTATTTAGATGGCCCACACAGCAATTTTTTTTTTCTTATCCTAATTTGCCAGCATGCCAGATAATCCCACCTGTTTCAAGGAACAAGCTGGGTCCTAAACAAAAAGCAACAAATACTTTAATAATGGTCAGTAACATTGGAGGCTAGGGTGAACCAGTGCCAGACTCTGGTTTTAGCAGGTGCACTATTTAGAATTTGAAACCCCATTTATCAGTGGTCACATGACAACAAGTACAAACCTCAGAGAGATCCATTCACCCACTCCTATGGCAACAAGTAGAATGGCAGCCAAACAGAAGAACCGTGTAAACCAGTAGAGTGAGAGGAGTCAGCAGCAACATATATACATATAGCAGCATAGGCGGAATTGGTAAGCTCTCATCAGGTTCTGGCATCGGGGACCTCCTCCCTTCTCCGCTCCACTGCCACCGCTGCCAGGGCAGCACGGCAGCAATGATGGACTGCTGCTGCTGCCCCTGGTTCTCCTCCCGCTCCGCCGCTGCTTCTGGGAGTCCCGGTGTCACAGGGGCAGCAAAGAAGTGCTGCATCTGGTTCTCTTTCTGCTGCTGCTGCTGGGGTCACAGTGGCAGCTGGGCAGCAGTAACATTCTGCCGCTGCTGCCCCTGTCTCCCCTCCTGTTGCCGCCACTGACCCTCTTTCATATTCTGTCACACAGCAGAGACCCTTATTCACATCACAAAAGGGAGGTGGGTGAGGTTAGGGCACAGAGAGACAGAGGTCAGGAGGAGGTGGGTGAGGTAGCGTAATAATACCGCTGTGATGGGGGAGTGCCGGTAGCATGGAGATTGTGCTGCTGTTCTGCAGGGATACTGTGCTGCTATTCTAGGGGGTGCTGCTGTACGTGTGTCGAGTTTTTGGCAGGGGAGACTGTTGCTACTGCATGTGGGGGAGCGGGGGGGGGGGGGGGGGGCTGGGGGGTTTGCTGGCAGGGGAGACTAGCACCCGCAGTTTCCAGTAACCAGGTGGTGGATACTCTGGCAGTCCAACGACCTCTCACTCCAGCCCTCACCTGTTATGCTCCTGCCACTTCCCCGGCCCCTATTGCAAGGACAATAGGTGCTGCTGCGGGTGGTGGGGATCGCGGGGGAACAGGTGCCAGGTGTGTGCTACTGATGGGGTGAGGGCAGGGGAACACTGCTGCGGGTGGGGATCGCGGGTGGGGGGACAGGCGTCGGGTGTCCTCTACTGATTGGATGCGGGCAGGGAAACACTGCTGCGGGTGGGGATTGCGGGGCGGGGGGACAGGTGTCGGGTGTCTGCTACTGTTCGGGTGCGGGCAGGGGAACACTGCTGCGGGTGGTGGTCGCGGGCGGCAATGCCTGGATATTAGGGGCAGCCCGGCAGCAGTGATATACTGCTGTAGCTGCCCCTGGTCCTTCTCTCACTCAGCCGCCACTGCTGAGGGTCCCTGTGTCACAGGGGCAGCCAAGTAGCAGTAAAGTACTGCTGCAGCTGCCCCTTGTTCTCCTCCTGCCGCTGCTGGGATGTGATGGACTGCCGCGGCTGCCCCTGAACTTTATCCCGGCTCCCGCTCCACAGTGCCGCCTCTGCTGCCGGGGATTGTGGGATGACAGGGTCAGCCCAGCCGGCAGCGATGGTGAAGAAGTAGGCGGTCACTGCCGGACAGTGTCCGCCTACTAATCGTTCAGTTGGGGGAATCTTTCCCCCTACACTAGAACGATTAGTTGGATTTTGCCAACTAGTTGGGCCAACAGTTTCTGGACGTTTTTTAGCGTGTAGAAGCAAATGGCTGATAATCGTTTCCTCCCACACACTGCCAGATTATCGTTCCAACCAACCAACTAGTTGGCTGGTTGGAACGATATCTTCCTGATGTATGGCTAGCATAAGGGCAGAGAAATGATAATTGAATTCTTGCTACATACGCGCCGTATCTTTGAATAAACCAATGAGCTTATCATCACGAGGGACTGTAGAGAAATTTATTTATCACCTTAAAGAAACTCACATCAGCATGTTCCGCCAGAGAATAAGCATGACATATGTTATATGAACGGCTTTGCTACCTCAAGGTCAGGGACGGATACAGAGGGGGGCGAGGGGGGAATTCGCCCCCTCTAGCACACTCCTTCCAACGGGACAAACTCTCTCTGAAGTCCTGCTCCCTCCCCCCTTCCTGGCTCAGCTGGCCGTCAGCTTTTCTCAGTGGTGCCGAGCCGAGCTCCCAGACACACCATCTCACAGTAGGTGCCCCTTCCTCCCTACTCACCTCTTTGACCTACACGGAAGTTAATCAACATAGGGGGTAATTCTAAGTTGATCGCAGCAGGAAAATTTTTAGCACTTGGGCAAAACCATGTGCACTGCAGGGGAGGCAGATATAACATGTGCAGAAAGAGTTAGATTTCACCTCCAGGGAGTAAGTCTGTGGAGGTGATGAAAAGTGAAAGCAGTCTTAATCAGCAAACTATGGGGGTAATTCCAAGTTGATCGAGGTGAAATAGCTGTGGGGTTTGCAGAGAAAAGTTCAAGTAAAACCTGGCACAGAAGATCTGATACACTGAACATTTTTTTTTTTTTTTAACACAAGAGGTTTGAAGATTCTTATTTTTTTGGTGAAATGGTAAATTGCTAAATAATCCCATGCCTAAAATAATGACTATCCAGTATGGAATGTAAGGGGAATAAAGGGGTTATGCAGACATTACCTTTCTCTGCAGCAATACTTGGGTGTCTTGCGAATGCGTTGCCGACTGAGAAAAAGTTATATAAAGAGGCTGTGATTTATATAGTAACCTGTGCAAGCTATGGGTAATAAAGGAGAATATTATAATAAATACAGGCAGATGTATTAACCTGGAGAAGGCATAAGGAAGTGATAAACCAGTGATAAATGCAAGGTGATAAACGCACCAGCCAATCGGCTCCAATATGTAAATTAACAGTTAGGAGCTGATTGGCTGGTGTGTTTATCACCTTGCACTTATCACTGGTTTATCACTTCCTTATGCTGTTTCCAGGCTTAATACGGGATCCGGTCTGAAGATCGACACTGTCTAGGTCGACAATGTTTAGGTCGACCACTATAGGTCGACAGTAACTAGGTCGATAGGGTTGGAAGGTCGACAGGGCTTCTAGGTCGACATTTGCTAGGTCGACAGGTCAAAAAGTCGACATGAGTTTTTAAAAAATAATATTTTTTTGAACTTTTTCATACTTAACGATCCACGTGGCTTACGATTGGAACGGTAACCTTGCCTGAAGCTCGCGAGCCATGCAAGGGGACACGGTGCACTAATTGGGGTTCCCGGTCACTCTACGAAGAAAACAACACACACCCCCCAAAAAAATCTCATGTCGACCTTTTGACCTGTCGACCTAACACATGTCGACCTAGAAAACATGTCGACCTTCCAACCCTGTCGACCTAGTGACTGTCGACCTATAGTGGTCGACCTAAACATCGTCGACCTAGACACTGTCGATCTAAATATCCACACCCTTAATACATCTGCCCTCTAGAGTTTATTGAAAAAGAAACATTACAATTCAATGTTTATAGGTAATTTTATTGGGTATTGGGGGTAATTCTGAGTTGATGGCAGCAGCAAGTTTGTTAGCAATTGGGCAAAACCATGTGCACTGCAGGTGTGGCGGATGTAACATGTGCAGAGAGAGTTAGATTTGGGTGGGTTATTTTGTTTCTGTGCAGGGTAAATACTAGCTGCTTTATTTTTACACTGCAATTTAGATTTCAGTTTGAATACACCCCACCCAACTCTAACTCTCTCTGCACATGTTACAAGTGTCAATTCTTGTCACTTAACACACTTCCTATCATATATATATATCTATATACACCAGTGACGTGCGGTGAGGTCAGTGGTTGGGGAGGCACTGCCAGCTAACACCCTTTTCCCCCACCATAGAGGTGAAAAAAAAGAAAAGAAAGTGTAGTCCCCCACACATCACTAAAACCAGCACCAGCCAGGTGGAGTAATGCCATAGCAGAGGAGACACTCAGTGTGGGGTCCGCCTGCCATAACATTAATCACCCCCCAAGCCAGTCAGCCCAGGGCTGGAATTCCTCAGAAAGTGGGGACCCCAGAAAATAAAAATGGGGTCCCCCCTCCCGAGCAACAACCAGCACTGGGCTGACAGCCCAGTGCTATGCCCCGCACCCCCGGTGACGGTGGGTGCGGGGTTCATTGTATGTTAATATTATTCTTTACAGGTGGCCTACAGGTTAAGCAAAGAGAAGAAAAAAAAGAAGAAAAAAGAAAGACTCTGTGTTGGGGCACGCTTAGAAATTTGAAATAAGTTTATTAAAACTTAACATTTAATTAATAACGAATAAAAGTAATGAGGAGTTTGATACAAAAAAATTGTTCAAGAACACAAAGTAAACATATATATTGACAGAAATCAGGATAAGCCTGATACAAAATTATGGGCACCTGTGGTGAAAAATATACTGAAAAACATAAAAAATTACAAAAAATTAATATTATTAAGGTGCCTGAGTTAATCAAAATTCAAAATTGGAGTAGAGGTAAATGATATGTACATATAATCACCGCAGTGATAATTGTAGGTAAGCACCTAGTCTAAAACCTCATGAGAATAGATGAGAGGCACAAAGGTTCATAATTGAAATGTCAAATGACTGAGGGTAATCACCTGGTAGAGATTCTGTTTGCTAAAAGGCTAGATCCTTATAGATAACAAAGCATTTAAGATAAAAGTATGATTATTAAAGATACAAAAGAGCATTGATAAATAAGCCTAAAGGCAAAGCCAATTGTAGATAAATAGAAGGTTTGCGGGAAAGTTGGATAAGGAATAGGTAAGTTTCAGAAGTTGCTCTAACACTTCTGCTGTTTGTGATCAGAGGTCACAATCTTACTGCACCTGATATTCCCAAGAGGTCACCCTACTAGGTACTGATCAGGCTTATCAGCGCTTAGCTTCCAAGGTCGGATGAGATTGGGCGTTGCTGCTGAAATATGGCAGTAATAAACACTAGGACACAAATGAGAGAGTGTAATGAGTAGTGAGCAACAAGGTACTTCTGCTGTCCAGTTTCTAGCGCAGATTCTCTGTTGCTGTGAGCATTGCAGAGAGTGGTCTCGCATCTGGATGAGAGGGTACTAAAAATAGAAGTGAGATATGCTCAGAATAGGGAGGAAACCCTGCCTTCTGCTGTCCACTGTCTTATATAGATATATAGCGGACAGTGGATGAGAGAGGTGGGTTAGGCTTACCTATTGAAAAAAAGGGTGGTGGGAAAATTAGAAGAAGGAGAAGAAATGGTAATGTGGTGAGATCACAAATTAACAAAAAATTAAGTAAATTATGAAATAAAACAATCATGAAATCAACGATTAATTGGAAAAAGGAAAGTAAACACAGGCTGCATGGTAAAGGCTTACCAAAATGGGTATAAGACCCTGTTTATGCAGAAAGGATTCTGCAAAAAAGTATTACATTTAAAAGGAAATACCAGAAAATGGTTTAGAACAATAATTAAGGATCAAAAATAGCAAACATGGAAAAAAACAATATTGATTATATATCAGTATCAGTTAAATAACTGGAGTCCAAATGGGCACATACAATACCAGGGAGTCCCAAAAGTGATCTGAGCTAGAAAGAGTTCAGCATCACTGAGCACAGACGGACCGTTTCACCAGAGTGGCTTGTTCACTGTGTCCTACAGGTCCCAGCAAGCCTGCCCCAGCATGCTGGCACTTGGAGAACCACAAGTGCCAGCATGCCCAGACATAAAGGGCCCGCTGGCACCTGTAGTCCACCTGTAAAGAAAATATTAAAATAAAACACCACACTGTCTCAAGAAAAAGTTTTACTAGACAGGGTCTTCACCTGGGGGCGGCGGCCTTTAAGCTCTTTTGCATGGCTGCCGCCTGCCCAGGGCTTCCAGCGTCTTCACCTGGGGGGGGCGCCTCCCCAGGGCTTCCGACGCCTTCCTCCGGCGTCTTCACCTGGGAGGCGGCGGCCTTTAAGCTCTTTTGCATGGCTGCCACCTCCCCAGGACTTCCGGCGTCTTCACCTGGTGGGCGGCAGCTGTTTAGCTCTTTTGCATAGCCGCCGCCCATCCAGGACTTCCACGGCGTCTTGTTTCTTCAGGAGCTCTTCACTGCTCCTCCTCCGCCGTTGGACTGACGCCGCTGCCTTGCGCTGACTTATATAAGTCAGCCGAAGGGAGGGGGCGATGACGCGGCGAGCTGTGTTTGGCTCACGGCGGCCATCTTGAGGCGCCATTTTTGAAACTGGTACCGCTCCTCAGCCATACTCTGCAGAATATAGGTATACTAACTATCGCGTCCCACCCCACCGCCGCATCCCACTGCCCGCACCACCGCCGCCCGCACCTTCCGCCACATCCCGCCGCCCGCACCTCTGCCGCCACCGACGTCCACACAGTGTTGATCGCGGATTCAGTGACGGATCCGCTGGCCAATCACTGCGGCCTCACTGACAGGGGTGTGCTTTCATGGGTTGAAAGCACGTCCCTGTATGAAAGCGGCACCTCTACTGGTGCCGCTTTCCCATGCATTTTCAATGGGCTATTACTGCCCATGGCTTGGTCCCGCCTGCCCCCGCCCCCCTACTCATATATACCTTTCCCCATTGACAACGGGAGGCACCACGATTGGTGCCTCCCAAACACATACAGAGGAGTAATGATTAGTTTAATATAAAGGAGATACTTATGACACAGAATATGTGTCATAAATATCTTATTTGTATTATTTTAATAATTAATGACAGGGGAGGCACTTCCTCCTACCTCCCCTGACTGCACGTCCCTTCTATCTATCTATCTATCTATCTATCTATCTATCTATCTATCTATCTATCTATCTATCTATAGGAAAGTACTAATCAAAATGTTTTACTGTACAAAATGAATTCTGTTTTACTAATTTATATGTGTATAATGCCCACATGAACCCTTTGGCTCATATACAGGCCCTCATTCCGAGTTGTTCGCTCGGTATTTTTCATCGCATCGCAATGAAAATCCGCTTAGTACGCATGCGCAATGTTCGCACTGCGACTGCGCCAAGTAACTTTGCTATGTAGAAAGTAATTTTACTCACGGCTTTTTCATCGCTCCGGCGATCGTAATGTGATTGACAGGAAATGGGTGTTACTGGGCGGAAACACGGCGTTTCAGGGGCGTGTGGCTGAAAACGCTACCGTTTCCGGAAAAAACGCAGGAGTGGCCGGAGAAACGGTGGGAGTGCCTGGGCGAACGCTGGGTGTGTTTGTGACGTCAACCAGGAACGACAAGCACTGAAATGATCGCACAGGCAGAGTAAGTCTGGAGCTACTCTGAAACTGCTAAGTAGTTAGTAATCGCAATATTGCGAATACATCGGTCGCAATTTTAAGAAGCTAAGATTCACTCCCAGTAGGCGGCGGCTTAGCGTGTGTAACTCTGCTAAATTCGCCTTGCGACCGATCAACTCGGAATGAGGGCCACTGTGTAAGAAAATCCAAAGAAAAGCACTGCGCTTAGGATATAGGTATAAAAGAATATATATAGTAATATACCATCAGTGTAATAGGCTGCACAAATATGATGCTAGGAGACCTCTGCTTTGTATAAATGCAATGGGATTGATTAAAATACACATACATATAAGATATCTCTAGCTAGTTTAAAAATGACACATACAACATAAATTTCAGCTGCTGAAATAGCTTGTAGATAAAACCTGAGTGGAAACAATATATCAACCACTCTAAGGGGGTCATTCCGACCCGATCGCTCGCATGGCAGCCGTCGTTGCCTAGCGATCGCCTCTGAGACAGAGGCGGTCACTGGGCGGGAGGGGGCAGGATGGCGGCGCGGTCCGGCCAACACAGGCGTGGCCGGACCGTTGGGGGGGAGCGGGCCGCGGCGGCTGCGTGACATCACACGCAGCCGCTGCGGGCTGGGGAGCGACGAGTAGCTCCCGGGCCAGCACGCTACAGCTGTGCTGGTCGGGAGCTACTCTTGAAGTGCAAAGGCATCGCCGCTGTGCGATGCCTTTGTACTTCTGTGGGGGGGGGGGAGGGGGCACTAAATTTAGCACAGCTGCGATCAACTTGGAATGACCCCCTATAATTGTTGCTAGTGCTGGAAGTTTGCAACATAAAAAAAAAAAAAAAGAAACATTTATGTATCCTTGGGCTTAGTTTATACTAGAAAAAGTCTCTGCTGTTTTATAACAGAAACTGAGCCGGCGTCCCAGTCAGGGCCGGTGCTAGGGTGTTCGGCGCCCCCCTGCAAACTATAAATTTGCGCCCTCCCATATTCCTTTGACGCGTGCCGGGAAAAGGGGTGTGGTCTCACAAGTAAGGGGCATGGACACACAATAGTACCCCAATTTAAAATTACACCACAATGTAGCACAATCTTATTAATCTAATACGTAATGCCCCACCCGTAGTAGTAGCGTCCTTATACATAATGCCCCCCAGTAGTAGTAGCGTCCTTATATATAATGCCCCCCCAGTAGTAGTAGCGTCCTTATACATAATGCCCCCCAGTAGTAGTAGCGTCCTTATACATAATGCACCCACAGTAGTAGTAGCGTCCTTATACATAATGCCCCACCCGTAGTAGTAGCGTCCTTATACATAATGCACCCACAGTAGTAGTAGCGTCCTTATACGTAATGCACCCACAGTAGTAGTAGCGTCCTTATACATAATGCCCCACCCGTAGTAGTAGCGTCCTTATACGTAATGCACCCACAGTAGTAGTAGCGTACTTATACATAATGCACCCACAGTAGTATTAGCATCATTATACATAATGCACCCACAGTAGTAGTAGCGTCCTTATAAATAATGCACCCACAGTAGTAGTAGCGTCCTTATACATAATGCACCCACAGTAGTAGTAGTGTCCTTATACGTAATGCACCCACAGTAGTAGTAGCGTCCTTATACGTAATGCACCCACAGTAGTAGTAGCGTCCTTATACGTAATGCACCCACAGTAGTAGTAGCGTCATTATACATAATGCACCCACAGTAGTAGTAGCGTCCTTATAAATAATGCACCCACAGTAGTAGTAGCGTCCTTATACGTAATGCCCCACCCGTAGTAGTAGCGTCCTTATACATAATGCCCCACCCGTAGTAGTAGCGTCCTTATACATAATGCACCCACAGTAGTAGCGTCCTTATACGTAATGCACCCATAGTAGTAGTAGCGTCATTATACATAATGCACCCACAGTAGTAGCGTCCTTATACGTAATGCCCCCCCAGTAGTAGTAGCGTCCTTATACATAATGCCCCCCCAGTAGTAGTAGCGACCTTATACATAATGCACCCACAGTAGTAGCGTCCATATACGTAATGCACCCACAGTAGTAGTAGCGTCATTATACATAATGCACCCACAGTAGTAGAGTCCTTATACGTAATGCACCCACAGTAGTAGTAGCGTCCTTATACATAATGCACCCACAGTAGTAGTAGCGTCCTTATACATAGTGCACCCACAGTAGTAGTAGCGTCCTTATACATAATGCACCCACAGTAGTAGTAGCGTCCTTATACATAATGCCCCCCCCAGTAGTAGTAGCGTCCTTATACATAATGCCCCCACAGTAGTAGTAGCGTCCTTATACATAATGCACCCACAGTAGTAGCGTCCTTATACGTAATGCACCCACAGTAGTAGTAGCGTCCTTATACATAATGCACCCACAGTAGTAGCGTCCTTATACGTAATGCACCCACAGTAGTAGTAGCGTCCTTATACATAATGCACCCACAGTAGTAGTAGCGTCCTTATACATAATGCACCCACAGTAGTAGTAGCGTCCTTATACATAATGCCCACCCAGTAGTAGTAGCGTCATTATACATAATGCACCCACAGTAGTAGCGTCCTTATACGTAATGCACCCACAGTAGTAGTAGCGTCCTTATACATAATGCACCCACAGTAGTAGTAGCGTCCTTATACATAATGCCCCCCCAGTAGTAGTAGCGTCATTATACATAATGCACCCACAGTAGTAGTAGCGTCCTTATACATGATGCACCCACAGTAGTAGTAGCGTCCTTATACGTAATGCACCCACAGTAGTAGTAGCGTCCTTATACATAATGACCCCCCGGTAGTAGTAGCGTCCTTATACATAATGCACCCACAGTAGTAGCGTCCTTATACGTAATGCACCCACAGTAGTAGTAGCGTCATTATACATAATGCCCCCCCCAGTAGTAGTAGCGTCCTTATACATAATGCCCCCCCAGTAGTAGTAGCGTCCTTATACATAATGCACCCACAGTAGTAGTAGCGTCCTTATACGTAATGCACCCACAGTAGTAGTAGCGTCATTATACATAATGCACCCACAGTAGTAGCGTCCTTATACGTAATGCACCCACAGTAGTAGTAGCGTCATTATACATAATGCACCCACAGTAGTAGCGTCCTTATACGTAATGCACCCACAGTAGTAGTAGCGTCCTTATACGTAATGCACCCACAGTAGTAGTAGCGTCCTTATACATAATGCCCCACCCGTAGTAGTAGCGTCCTTAGCGTCCTTATACATAATGCACCCACAGTAGTAGTAGCGTCCTTATACGTAATGCACCCACAGTAGTAGTAGCGTCCTTATACATAATGCACCCACAGTAGTAGTAGCGTCATTATACGTAATGCACCCACAGTAGTAGTAGCGTCATTATACGTAATGCCCACCCCAGTAGTAGTAGCGTCCTTATACATAATGCACCCACAGTAGTAGTAGCGTCCTTATACGTAATGCACCCACAGTAGTAGTAGCGTCCTTATACGTAATGCACCCACAGTAGTAGTAGCGTCCTTATACGTAATGCACCCACAGTAGTAGTAGCGTCATTATACATAATGCACCCACAGTAGTAGTAGCGTCCTTATAAATAATGCACCCACAGTAGTAGTAGCGTCCTTATACGTAATGCCCCACCCGTAGTAGTAGCGTCCTTATACATAATGCCCCACCCGTAGTAGTAGCGTCCTTATACATAATGCACCCACAGTAGTAGCGTCCTTATACGTAATGCACCCATAGTAGTAGTAGCGTCATTATACATAATGCACCCACAGTAGTAGCGTCCTTATACGTAATGCCCCCCCAGTAGTAGTAGCGTCCTTATACATAATGCCCCCCCAGTAGTAGTAGCGACCTTATACATAATGCACCCACAGTAGTAGCGTCCATATACGTAATGCACCCACAGTAGTAGTAGCGTCATTATACATAATGCACCCACAGTAGTAGAGTCCTTATACGTAATGCACCCACAGTAGTAGTAGCGTCCTTATACATAATGCACCCACAGTAGTAGTAGCGTCCTTATACATAGTGCACCCACAGTAGTAGTAGCGTCCTTATACATAATGCACCCACAGTAGTAGTAGCGTCCTTATACATAATGCCCCCCCCAGTAGTAGTAGCGTCCTTATACATAATGCCCCCACAGTAGTAGTAGCGTCCTTATACATAATGCACCCACAGTAGTAGCGTCCTTATACGTAATGCACCCACAGTAGTAGTAGCGTCCTTATACATAATGCACCCACAGTAGTAGCGTCCTTATACGTAATGCACCCACAGTAGTAGTAGCGTCCTTATACATAATGCACCCACAGTAGTAGTAGCGTCCTTATACATAATGCACCCACAGTAGTAGTAGCGTCCTTATACATAATGCCCACCCAGTAGTAGTAGCGTCATTATACATAATGCACCCACAGTAGTAGCGTCCTTATACGTAATGCACCCACAGTAGTAGTAGTGTCCTTATACATAATGCACCCACAGTAGTAGTAGCGTCCTTATACATAATGCCCCCCCAGTAGTAGTAGCGTCATTATACATAATGCACCCACAGTAGTAGTAGCGTCCTTATACATAATGCACCCACAGTAGTAGTAGCGTCCTTATACGTAATGCACCCACAGTAGTAGTAGCGTCCTTATACATAATGCCCCCCCCCGGTAGTAGTAGCGTCCTTATACATAATGCACCCACAGTAGTAGCGTCCTTATACGTAATGCACCCACAGTAGTAGTAGCGTCATTATACATAATGCCCCCCCCAGTAGTAGTAGCGTCCTTATACATAATCCCCCCCCAGTAGTAGTAGCGTCCTTATACATAATGCACCCACAGTAGTAGTAGCGTCCTTATACGTAATGCACCCACAGTAGTAGTAGCGTCATTATACATAATGCACCCACAGTAGTAGCGTCCTTATACGTAATGCACCCACAGTAGTAGTAGCGTCATTATACATAATGCACCCACAGTAGTAGCGTCCTTATACGTAATGCACCCACAGTAGTAGTAGCGTCCTTATACGTAATGCACCCACAGTAGTAGTAGCGTCCTTATACATAATGCCCCACCCGTAGTAGTAGCGTCCTTATACATAATGCACCCACAGTAGTAGTAGCGTCCTTATACGTAATGCACCCACAGTAGTAGTAGCGTCCTTATACATAATGCCCCACCCGTAGTAGTAGCGTCCTTATACATAATGCACCCACAGTAGTAGTAGCGTCCTTATACGTAATGCACCCACAGTAGTAGTAGCGTCCTTATACATAATGCACCCACAGTAGTAGTAGCGTCATTATACGTAATGCACCCACAGTAGTAGTAGCGTCATTATACGTAATGCCCACCCCAGTAGTAGTAGCGTCCTTATACATAATGCACCCACAGTAGTAGTAGCCTCCTTATACGTAATGCACCCACAGTAGTAGTAGCGTCCTTATACGTAATGCACCCACAGTAGTAGTAGCGTCCTTATACGTAATGCACCCACAGTAGTAGTAGCGTCATTATACATAATGCACCCACAGTAGTAGTAGCGTCCTTATAAATAATGCACCCACAGTAGTAGTAGCGTCCTTATACGTAATGCCCCACCCGTAGTAGTAGCGTCCTTATACATAATGCCCCACCCGTAGTAGTAGCGTCCTTATACATAATGCACCCACAGTAGTAGCGTCCTTATACGTAATGCACCCATAGTAGTAGTAGCGTCATTATACATAATGCACCCACAGTAGTAGCGTCCTTATACGTAATGCCCCCCCAGTAGTAGTAGCGTCCTTATACATAATGCCCCCCCAGTAGTAGTAGCGACCTTATACATAATGCACCCACAGTAGTAGCGTCCATATACGTAATGCACCCACAGTAGTAGTAGCGTCATTATACATAATGCACCCACAGTAGTAGAGTCCTTATACGTAATGCACCCACAGTAGTAGTAGCGTCCTTATACATAATGCACCCACAGTAGTAGTAGCGTCCTTATACATAGTGCACCCACAGTAGTAGTAGCGTCCTTATACATAATGCACCCACAGTAGTAGTAGCGTCCTTATACATAATGCCCCCCCCAGTAGTAGTAGCGTCCTTATACATAATGCCCCCACAGTAGTAGTAGCGTCCTTATACATAATGCACCCACAGTAGTAGCGTCCTTATACGTAATGCACCCACAGTAGTAGTAGCGTCCTTATACATAATGCACCCACAGTAGTAGCGTCCTTATACGTAATGCACCCACAGTAGTAGTAGCGTCCTTATACATAATGCACCCACAGTAGTAGTAGCGTCCTTATACATAATGCACCCACAGTAGTAGTAGCGTCCTTATACATAATGCCCACCCAGTAGTAGTAGCGTCATTATACATAATGCACCCACAGTAGTAGCGTCCTTATACGTAATGCACCCACAGTAGTAGTAGCGTCCTTATACATAATGCACCCACAGTAGTAGTAGCGTCCTTATACATAATGCCCCCCCAGTAGTAGTAGCGTCATTATACATAATGCACCCACAGTAGTAGTAGCGTCCTTATACATAATGCACCCACAGTAGTAGTAGCGTCCTTATACGTAATGCACCCACAGTAGTAGTAGCGTCCTTATACATAATGCCCCCCCCGGTAGTAGTAGCGTCCTTATACATAATGCACCCACAGTAGTAGCGTCCTTATACGTAATGCACCCACAGTAGTAGTAGCGTCATTATACATAATGCCCCCCCCAGTAGTAGTAGCTTCCTTATACATAATGCCCCCCCAGTAGTAGTAGCGTCCTTATACATAATGCACCCACAGTAGTAGTAGCGTCCTTATACGTAATGCACCCACAGTAGTAGTAGCGTCATTATACATAATGCACCCACAGTAGTAGCGTCCTTATACGTAATGCACCCACAGTAGTAGTAGCGTCATTATACATAATGCACCCACAGTAGTAGCGTCCTTATACGTAATGCACCCACAGTAGTAGTAGCGTCCTTATACGTAATGCACCCACAGTAGTAGTAGCGTCCTTATACATAATGCCCCACCCGTAGTAGTAGCGTCCTTATACATAATGCACCCACAGTAGTAGTAGCGTCCTTATACGTAATGCACCCACAGTAGTAGTAGCGTCCTTATACATAATGCCCCACCCGTAGTAGTAGCGTCCTTATACATAATGCACCCACAGTAGTAGTAGCAGCGTCCTTATACGTAATGCACCCACAGTAGTAGTAGCGTCCTTATACATAATGCACCCACAGTAGTAGTAGCGTCATTATACGTAATGCACCCACAGTAGTAGTAGCGTCATTATACGTAATGCCCACCCCAGTAGTAGTAGCGTCCTTATACATAATGCACCCACAGTAGTAGTAGCGTCCTTATACGTAATGCACCCACAGTAGTAGTAGCGTCCTTATACGTAATGCACCCACAGTAGTAGTAGCGTCCTTATACGTAATGCACCCACAGTAGTAGTAGCGTCATTATACATAATGCACCCACAGTAGTAGTAGCGTCCTTATAAATAATGCACCCACAGTAGTAGTAGCGTCCTTATACGTAATGCCCCACCCGTAGTAGTAGCGTCCTTATACATAATGCCCCACCCGTAGTAGTAGCGTCCTTATACATAATGCACCCACAGTAGTAGCGTCCTTATACGTAATGCACCCATAGTAGTAGTAGCGTCATTATACATAATGCACCCACAGTAGTAGCGTCCTTATACGTAATGCCCCCCCAGTAGTAGTAGCGTCCTTATACATAATGCCCCCCCAGTAGTAGTAGCGACCTTATACATAATGCACCCACAGTAGTAGCGTCCATATACGTAATGCACCCACAGTAGTAGTAGCGTCATTATACATAATGCACCCACAGTAGTAGAGTCCTTATACGTAATGCACCCACAGTAGTAGTAGCGTCCTTATACATAATGCACCCACAGTAGTAGTAGCGTCCTTATACATAGTGCACCCACAGTAGTAGTAGCGTCCTTATACATAATGCACCCACAGTAGTAGTAGCGTCCTTATACATAATGCCCCCCCCAGTAGTAGTAGCGTCCTTATACATAATGCCCCCACAGTAGTAGTAGTGTCCTTATACATAATGCACCCACAGTAGTAGCGTCCTTATACGTAATGCACCCACAGTAGTAGTAGCGTCCTTATACATAATGCACCCACAGTAGTAGCGTCCTTATACGTAATGCACCCACAGTAGTAGTAGCGTCCTTATACATAATGCACCCACAGTAGTAGTAGCGTCCTTATACATAATGCACCCACAGTAGTAGTAGCGTCCTTATACATAATGCCCACCCAGTAGTAGTAGTAGCGTCATTATACATAATGCACCCACAGTAGTAGCGTCCTTATACGTAATGCACCCACAGTAGTAGTAGCGTCCTTATACATAATGCACCCACAGTAGTAGTAGCGTCCTTATACATAATGCCCCCCCAGTAGTAGTAGCGTCATTATACATAATGCACCCACAGTAGTAGTAGCGTCCTTATACATAATGCACCCACAGTAGTAGTAGCGTCCTTATACGTAATGCACCCACAGTAGTAGTAGCGTCCTTATACATAATGCCCCCCCCCGGTAGTAGTAGCGTCCTTATACATAATGCACCCACAGTAGTAGCGTCCTTATACGTAATGCACCCACAGTAGTAGTAGCGTCATTATACATAATGCCCCCCCCAGTAGTAGTAGCGTCCTTATACATAATGCCCCCCCAGTAGTAGTAGCGTCCTTATACATAATGCACCCACAGTAGTAGTAGCGTCCTTATACGTAATGCACCCACAGTAGTAGTAGCGTCATTATACATAATGCACCCACAGTAGTAGCGTCCTTATACGTAATGCACCCACAGTAGTAGTAGCGTCATTATACATAATGCACCCACAGTAGTAGCGTCCTTATTCGTAATGCACCCACAGTAGTAGTAGCGTCCTTATACGTAATGCACCCACAGTAGTAGTAGCGTCCTTATACATAATGCCCCACCCGTAGTAGTAGCGTCCTTATACATAATGCACCCACAGTAGTAGTAGCGTCCTTATACGTAATGCCCCACCCGTAGTAGTAGCGTCCTTATACATAATGCACCCACAGTAGTAGTAGCGTCATTATACATAATGCACCCACAGTAGTAGTAGCATCCTTATACGTAATGCACCCACAGTAGTAGTAGCATCCTTATACATAATGCACCCACAGTAGTAGTAGCGTCCTTATACGTAATGCACCCACAGTAGTAGTAGCGTCATTATACGTAATGCACCCACAGTAGTAGTAGCGTCCTTATACATAATGCACCCACAGTAGTAGTAGCGTCATTATACATAATGCACCCACAGTAGTAGTAGCGTCCTTATACGTAATGCACCCACAGTAGTAGTAGCGTCATTATACGTAATGCACCCACAGTAGTAGTAGCGTCCTTATACATAATGCACCCACAGTAGTAGTAGCGTCCTTATACGTAATGCACCCACAGTAGTAGTAGCGTCCTTATACATAATGCACCCACAGTAGTAGTAGCGTCCTTATACATAATGCCCCACCCGTAGTAGTAGCGTCCTTATACATAATGCACCCACAGTAGTAGTAGCGTCCTTATACGTAATGCACCCACAGTAGTAGAAGCGTCCTTATACGTAATGCACCCACAGTAGTAGTAGTGTCCTTATACATAATGCACCCACAGTAGTAGCGTCCTTATACGTAATGCACCCACAGTAGTAGTAGCGTCATTATACGTAATGCACCCACAGTAGTAGTAGCGTCCTTATACGTAATGCACCCACAGTAGTAGTAGCGTCATTATACGTAATGCACCCACAGTAGTAGTAGCGTCCTTATACGTAATGCACCCACAGTAGTAGTAGCGTCCTTATACATAATGCACCCACAGTAGTAGTAGCGTCCTTATACGTAATGCACCCACAGTAGTAGTAGCGTCATTATACGTAATGCACCCACAGTAGTAGTAGCGTCCTTATACGTAATGCACCCACAGTAGTAGTAGCGTCCTTATACATAATGCACCCACAGTAGTAGTAGCGTCATTATACGTAATGCACCCACAGTAGTAGTAGCGTCCTTATACGTAATGCACCCACAGTAGTAGTAGCGTCATTATACGTAATGCACCCACAGTAGTAGTAGCGTCCTTATACGTAATGCACCCACAGTAGTAGTAGCGTCCTTATACATAATGCACCCACAGTAGTAGTAGCGTCCTTATACGTAATGCACCCACAGTAGTAGTAGCGTCATTATACGTAATGCACCCACAGTAGTAGTAGCGTCCTTATACGTAATGCACCCACAGTAGTAGTAGCGTCCTTATACATAATGCACCCACAGTAGTAGTAGCGTCATTATACGTAATGCACCCACAGTAGTAGTAGCGTCCTTATACATAATGCACCCACAGTAGTAGTAGCGTCATTATACGTAATGCACCCACAGTAGTAGTAGCGTCCTTATACATAATGCACCCACAGTAGTAGTAGCGTCCTTATACGTAATGCACCCACAGTAGTAGTAGCGTCATTATACGTAATGCACCCACAGTAGTAGTAGCGTCCTTATACATAGTGCACCCACAGTAGTAGTAGCGTCCTTATACGTAATGCACCCACAGTAGTAGTAGCGTCCTTATACGTAATGCACCCACAGTAGTAGTAGCGTCCTTATACGTAATGCACCCACAGTAGTAGTAGCGTCCTTATACGTAATGCACCCACAGTAGTAGAAGCGTCCTTATACGTAATGCACCCACAGTAGTAGTAGCGTCCTTATACGTAATGCACCCACAGTAGTAGTAGCGTCATTATACGTAATGCACCCACAGTAGTAGTAGCGTCCTTATACGTAATGCACCCACAGTAGTAGTAGCGTCCTTATACATAATGCACCCACAGTAGTAGTAGCGTCCTTATACATAATGCCCCACCCGTAGTAGTAGCGTCCTTATACATAATGCACCCACAGTAGTAGTAGCGTCCTTATACGTAATGCACCCACAGTAGTAGAAGCGTCCTTATACGTAATGCACCCACAGTAGTAGTAGCGTCCTTATACGTAATGCCCCACCCGTAGTAGTAGCGTCCTTATACATAATGCCCCACCCGTAGTAGTAGCGTCCTTATACATAATGCACTCACAGTAGTAGCGTCCTTATACGTAATGCACCCACAGTAGTAGTAGCGTCCTTATACATAATGCACCCACAGTAGTAGTAGCGTCCTTATACATAATGCACCCACAGTAGTAGTAGCGTCCTTATACATAATGCCCACCCAGTAGTAGTAGCGTCATTATACATAATGCACCCACAGTAGTAGCGTCCTTATACGTAATGCACCCACAGTAGTAGTAGCGTCCTTATACATAATGCACCCACAGTAGTAGTAGCGTCCTTATACATAATGCCCCCCCAGTAGTAGTAGCGTCATTATACATAATGCACCCACAGTAGTAGTAGCGTCCTTATACATAATGCACCCACAGTAGTAGTAGCGTCCTTATACGTAATGCACCCACAGTAGTAGAAGCGTCCTTATACGTAATGCACCCACAGTAGTAGTAGCGTCCTTATACATAATGCACCCACAGTAGTAGCGTCCTTATACGTAATGCACCCACAGTAGTAGTAGCGTCATTATACGTAATGCACCCACAGTAGTAGTAGCGTCCTTATACGTAATGCACCCACAGTAGTAGTAGCGTCATTATACGTAATGCACCCACAGTAGTAGTAGCGTCCTTATACGTAATGCACCCACAGTAGTAGTAGCGTCCTTATACATAATGCACCCACAGTAGTAGTAGCGTCCTTATACGTAATGCACCCACAGTAGTAGTAGCGTCATTATACGTAATGCACCCACAGTAGTAGTAGCGTCCTTATACGTAATGCACCCACAGTAGTAGTAGCGTCCTTATACATAATGCACCCACAGTAGTAGCGTCCTTATACGTAATGCACCCACAGTAGTAGTAGCGTCATTATACGTAATGCACCCACAGTAGTAGTAGCGTCCTTATACGTAATGCACCCACAGTAGTAGTAGCGTCCTTATACGTAATGCACCCACAGTAGTAGAAGCGTCCTTATACGTAATGCACCCACAGTAGTAGTAGCGTCCTTATACATAATGCACCCACAGTAGTAGCGTCCTTATACGTAATGCACCCACAGTAGTAGTAGCGTCATTATACGTAATGCACCCACAGTAGTAGTAGCGTCCTTATACGTAATGCACCCACAGTAGTAGTAGCGTCATTATACGTAATGCACCCACAGTAGTAGTAGCGTCCTTATACGTAATGCACCCACAGTAGTAGTAGCGTCCTTATACATAATGCACCCACAGTAGTAGTAGCGTCCTTATACGTAATGCACCCACAGTAGTAGTAGCGTCATTATACGTAATGCACCCACAGTAGTAGTAGCGTCCTTATACGTAATGCACCCACAGTAGTAGTAGCGTCCTTATACATAATGCACCCACAGTAGTAGCGTCCTTATACGTAATGCACCCACAGTAGTAGTAGCGTCATTATACGTAATGCACCCACAGTAGTAGTAGCGTCCTTATACGTAATGCACCCACAGTAGTAGTAGCGTCCTTATACGTAATGCACCCACAGTAGTAGAAGCGTCCTTATACGTAATGCACCCACAGTAGTAGTAGCGTCCTTATACATAATGCACCCACAGTAGTAGTAGCGTCCTTATACATAATGCCCCACCCGTAGTAGTAGCGTCCTTATACGTAATGCACCCACAGTAGTAGTAGCGTCCTTATACGTAATGCACCCACAGTAGTAGTAGCGTCATTATACGTAATGCACCCACAGTAGTAGTAGCGTCCTTATACATAATGCACCCACAGTAGTAGTAGCGTCATTATACGTAATGCACCCACAGTAGTAGTAGCGTCCTTATACATAATGCACCCACAGTAGTAGTAGCGTCATTATACGTAATGCACCCACAGTAGTAGTAGCGTCCTTATACATAATGCACCCACAGTAGTAGTAGCGTCCTTATACGTAATGCACCCACAGTAGTAGTAGCGTCATTATACGTAATGCACCCACAGTAGTAGTAGCGTCCTTATACATAGTGCACCCACAGTAGTAGTAGCGTCCTTATACGTAATGCACCCACAGTAGTAGTAGCGTCCTTATACGTAATGCACCCACAGTAGTAGTAGCGTCCTTATACGTAATGCACCCACAGTAGTAGAAGCGTCCTTATACGTAATGCACCCACAGTAGTAGTAGCGACCTTATACATAATGCACCCACAGTAGTAGTAGCGTCCTTATACATAATGCCCCACCCGTAGTAGTAGCGTCCTTATACGTAATGCACCCACAGTAGTAGTAGCGTCCTTATACGTAATGCACCCACAGTAGTAGTAGCGTCCTTATACATAATGCCCCACCCGTAGTAGTAGCGTCCTTATACATAATGCCCCACCCGTAGTAGTAGCGTCCTTATACGTAATGCACCCACAGTAGTAGTAGCGTCCTTATACATAATGCACCCACAGTAGTAGTAGCGTCCTTATACATAATGCCCCACCCGTAGTAGTAGCGTCCTTATACGTAATGCACCCACAGTAGTAGTAGCGTCCTTATACATAATGCCCCACCCGTAGTAGTAGCGTCCTTATACATAATGCCCCACCCGTAGTAGTAGCGTCCTTATACGTAATGCACCCACAGTAGTAGTAGCGTCCTTATACATAATGCACCCACAGTAGTAGTAGCGTCCTTATACATAATGCCCCACCCGTAGTAGTAGCGTCCTTATACGTAATGCACCCACAGTAGTAGTAGCGTCCTTATACGTAATGCACCCACAGTAGTAGTAGCGTCCTTATACGTAATGCACCCACAGTAGTAGTAGCGTCCTTATACATAATGCACCCACAGTAGTAGTAGCGTCCTTATACATAATGCACCCACAGTAGTAGTAGCGTCCTTATACATAATGCACCCACAGTAGTAGTAGCGTCCTTATACGTAATGCACCCACAGTAGTAGTAGCGTCCTTATACATAATGCCCCACCCGTAGTAGTAGCGTCCTTATACGTAATGCACCCACAGTAGTAGTAGCGTCCTTATACATAATGCACCCACAGTAGTAGTAGCGTCCTTATACATAATGCCCCACCCGTAGTAGTAGCGTCCTTATACGTAATGCACCCACAGTAGTAGTAGCGTCCTTATACGTAATGCACCCACAGTAGTAGTAGCGTCCTTATACGTAATGCACCCACAGTAGTAGTAGCGTCCTTATACATAATGCCCCACCCGTAGTAGTAGCGTCCTTATACATAATGCCCCACCCGTAGTAGTAGCGTCCTTATACGTAATGCACCCACAGTAGTAGTAGCGTCCTTATACATAATGCACCCACAGTAGTAGTAGCGTCCTTATACATAATGCCCCACCGTAGTAGTAGCGTCCTTATACGTAATGCACCCACAGTAGTAGTAGCGTCCTTATACATAATGCCCCACCCGTAGTAGTAGCGTCCTTATACATAATGCCCCACCCGTAGTAGTAGCGTCCTTATACGTAATGCACCCACAGTAGTAGTAGCGTCCTTATACATAATGCACCCACAGTAGTAGTAGCGTCCTTATACATAATGCCCCACCCGTAGTAGTAGCGTCCTTATACGTAATGCACCCACAGTAGTAGTAGCGTCCTTATACGTAATGCACCCACAGTAGTAGTAGCGTCCTTATACGTAATGCACCCACAGTAGTAGTAGCGTCCTTATACGTAATGCACCCACAGTAGTAGTAGCGTCCTTATAAATAATGCACCCACAGTAGTAGTAGCGTCCTTATACATAATGCACCCACAGTAGTAGTAGCGTCCTTATACATAATGCACCCACAGTAGTAGTAGCGTCCTTATACGTAATGCACCCACAGTAGTAGTAGCGTCCTTATACATAATGCACCCACAGTAGTAGTAGCGTCCTTATACGTAATGCCCCACCGTAGTAGTAGCGTCCTTATACATAATGCACCCACAGTAGTAGTAGCGTCCTTATACATAATGCACCCACAGTAGTAGTAGCGTCCTTATACGTAATGCACCCACAGTAGTAGTAGCGTCCTTATACGTAATGCACCCACAGTAGTAGTAGCGTCCTTATACATAATGCACCCACAGTAGTAGTAGCGTCCTTATACAGTAATGCACCCACCCGTAGTAGTAGCGTCCTTATACGTAATGCACCCACAGTAGTAGTAGCGTCCTTATACGTAATGCACCCACAGTAGTAGTAGCGTCCTTATACGTAATGCACCCACAGTAGTAGTAGCGTCATTATACGTAATGCACCCACAGTAGTAGTAGCGTCATTATACGTAATGCACCCACAGTAGTAGTAGCGTCCTTATACGTAATGCACCCACAGTAGTAGTAGCGTCCTTATACGTAATGCACCCACAGTAGTAGAAGCGTCCTTATACGTAATGCACCCACAGTAGTAGTAGCGTCCTTATACATAATGCACCCACAGTAAGTAGCGTCCTTATACGTAATGCACCCACAGTAGTAGTAGCGTCATTATACGTAATGCACCCACAGTAGTAGTAGCGTCCTTATACGTAATGCACCCACAGTAGTAGTAGCGTCATTATACGTAATGCACCCACAGTAGTAGTAGCGTCCTTATACGTAATGCACCCACAGTAGTAGTAGCGTCCTTATACATAATGCACCCACAGTAGTAGTAGCGTCCTTATACGTAATGCACCCACAGTAGTAGTAGCGTCATTATACGTAATGCACCCACAGTAAGTAGTAGCGTCCTTATACGTAATGCACCCACAGTAGTAGTAGCGTCCTTATACATAATGCACCCACAGTAGTAGCGTCCTTATACGTAATGCACCCACAGTAGTAGTAGCGTCATTATACGTAATGCACCCACAGTAGTAGTAGCGTCCTTATACGTAATGCACCCACAGTAGTAGTAGCGTCCTTATACGTAATGCACCCACAGTAGTAGAAGCGTCCTTATACGTAATGCACCCACAGTAGTAGTAGCGTCCTTATACATAATGCACCCACAGTAGTAGTAGCGTCCTTATACATAATGCCCCACCCGTAGTAGTAGCGTCCTTATACGTAATGCACCCACAGTAGTAGTAGCGTCCTTATACGTAATGCACCCACAGTAGTAGTAGCGTCATTATACGTAATGCACCCACAGTAGTAGTAGCGTCCTTATACATAATGCACCCACAGTAGTAGTAGCGTCATTATACGTAATGCACCCACAGTAGTAGTAGCGTCCTTATACATAATGCACCCACAGTAGTAGTAGCGTCATTATACGTAATGCACCCACAGTAGTAGTAGCGTCCTTATACATAATGCACCCACAGTAGTAGTAGCGTCCTTATACGTAATGCACCCACAGTAGTAGTAGCGTCATTATACGTAATGCACCCACAGTAGTAGTAGCGTCCTTATACATAGTGCACCCACAGTAGTAGTAGCGTCCTTATACGTAATGCACCCACAGTAGTAGTAGCGTCCTTATACGTAATGCACCCACAGTAGTAGTAGCGTCCTTATACGTAATGCACCCACAGTAGTAGAGCGTCCTTATACGTAATGCACCCACAGTAGTAGTAGCGTCCTTATACATAATGCACCCACAGTAGTAGTAGCGTCCTTATACATAATGCCCCACCCGTAGTAGTAGCGTCCTTATACGTAATGCACCCACAGTAGTAGTAGCGTCCTTATACGTAATGCACCCACAGTAGTAGTAGCGTCCTTATACATAATGCCCCACCCGTAGTAGTAGCGTCCTTATACATAATGCCCCACCCGTAGTAGTAGCGTCCTTATACGTAATGCACCCACAGTAGTAGTAGTAGCGTCCTTATACATAATGCACCCACAGTAGTAGTAGCGTCCTTATACATAATGCCCCACCCGTAGTAGTAGCGTCCTTATACGTAATGCACCCACAGTAGTAGTAGCGTCCTTATACATAATGCCCACCCGTAGTAGTAGCGTCCTTATACATAATGCCCCACCCGTAGTAGTAGCGTCCTTATACGTAATGCACCCACAGTAGTAGTAGCGTCCTTATACATAATGCACCACAGTAGTAGTAGCGTCCTTATACATAATGCCCCACCCGTAGTAGTAGCGTCCTTATACGTAATGCACCCACAGTAGTAGTAGCGTCCTTATACGTAATGCACCCACAGTAGTAGTAGCGTCCTTATACGTAATGCACCCACAGTAGTAGTAGCGTCCTTATAAATAATGCACCCACAGTAGTAGTAGCGTCCTTATACATAATGCACCACAGTAGTAAGTTAGCGTTCCTTATACATAATGCACCCAGCGTCCTTATACGTAATGCACCCACAGTAGTAGTAGCGTCCTTATACATAATGCCCCACCCGTAGTAGTAGCGTCCTTATACGTAATGCACCCACAGTAGTAGTAGCGTCCTTATACATAATGCACCCACAGTAGTAGTAGCGTCCTTATACATAATGCCCCACCCGTAGTAGTAGCGTCCTTATACGTAATGCACCCACAGTAGTAGTAGCGTCCTTATACGTAATGCACCCACAGTAGTAGTAGCGTCCTTATACGTAATGCACCCACAGTAGTAGTAGCGTCCTTATACATAATGCCCCACCCGTAGTAGTAGCGTCCTTATACATAATGCCCCACCCGTAGTAGTAGCGTCCTTATACGTAATGCACCCACAGTAGTAGTAGCGTCCTTATACATAATGCACCCACAGTAGTAGTAGCGTCCTTATACATAATGCCCCACCCGTAGTAGTAGCGTCCTTATACGTAATGCACCCACAGTAGTAGTAGCGTCCTTATACATAATGCCCCACCCGTAGTAGTAGCGTCCTTATACATAATGCCCCACCCGTAGTAGTAGCGTCCTTATACGTAATGCACCCACAGTAGTAGTAGCGTCCTTATACATAATGCACCCACAGTAGTAGTAGCGTCCTTATACATAATGCCCCACCCGTAGTAGTAGCGTCCTTATACGTAATGCACCCACAGTAGTAGTAGCGTCCTTATACGTAATGCACCCACAGTAGTAGTAGCGTCCTTATACGTAATGCACCCACAGTAGTAGTAGCGTCCTTATACGTAATGCACCCACAGTAGTAGTAGCGTCCTTATAATAATGCACCCACAGTAGTAGTAGCGTCCTTATACATAATGCACCCACAGTAGTAGTAGCGTCCTTATACATAATGCACCCACAGTAGTAGTAGCGTCCTTATACGTAATGCACCCACAGTAGTAGTAGCGTCCTTATACATAATGCACCCACAGTAGTAGTAGCGTCCTTATACATAATGCCCCACCCGTAGTAGTAGCGTCCTTATACATAATGCACCCACAGTAGTAGTAGCGTCCTTATACGTAATGCACCCACAGTAGTAGTAGCGTCCTATACATAATGCACCCACAGTAGTAGTAGCGTCCTTATACATAATGCCCCACCCGTAGTAGTAGCGTCCTTATACGTAATGCACCCACAGTAGTAGTAGCGTCATTATACGTAATGCACCCACAGTAGTAGTAGCGTCCTTATACGTAATGCACCCACAGTAGTAGTAGCGTCCTTATACATAATGCCCCACCCGTAGTAGTAGCGTCCTTATACGTAATGCACCCACAGTAGTAGTAGCGTCCTTATACATAATGCACCCACAGTAGTAGTAGCGTCCTTATACATAATGCCCCACCCGTAGTAGTAGCGTCCTTATACGTAATGCACCCACAGTAGTAGTAGCGTCCTTATACGTAATGCACCCACAGTAGTAGTAGCGTCCTTATACGTAATGCACCCACAGTAGTAGTAGCGTCATTATACGTAATGCACCCACAGTAGTAGTAGCGTCCTTATACGTAATGCACCCACAGTAGTAGAAGCGTCCTTATACGTAATGCACCACAGTAGTAGTAGCGTCCTTATACATAATGCACCCACAGTAGTAGTAGCGTCCTTATACATAATGCCCCACCCGTAGTAGTAGCGTCCTTATACGTAATGCACCCACAGTAGTAGTAGCGTCCTTATACGTAATGCACCCACAGTAGTAGTAGCGTCCTTATACATAATGCCCCACCCGTAGTAGTAGCGTCCTTATACATAATGCCCCACCCGTAGTAGTAGCGTCCTTATACGTAATGCACCCACAGTAGTAGTAGCGTCCTTATACATAATGCACCCACAGTAGTAGTAGCGTCCTTATACATAATGCCCCACCCGTAGTAGTAGCGTCCTTATACGTAATGCACCCACAGTAGTAGTAGCGTCCTTATACATAATGCACCCACCCGTAGTAGTAGCGTCCTTATACATAATGCCCCACCCGTAGTAGTAGCGTCCTTATACGTAATGCACCCACAGTAGTAGTAGCGTCCTTATACATAATGCACCCACAGTAGTAGTAGCGTCCTTATACATAATGCCCCACCCGTAGTAGTAGCGTCCTTATACGTAATGCACCCACAGTAGTAGTAGCGTCCTTATACGTAATGCACCCACAGTAGTAGTAGCGTCCTTATACGTAATGCACCCACAGTAGTAGTAGCGTCCTTATACATAATGCACCCACAGTAGTAGTAGCGTCCTTATACATAATGCACCCACAGTAGTAGTAGCGTCCTTATACATAATGCACCCACAGTAGTAGTAGCGTCCTTATACGTAATGCACCCACAGTAGTAGTAGCGTCCTTATACATAATGCCCCACCCGTAGTAGTAGCGTCCTTATACGTAATGCACCCACAGTAGTAGTAGCGTCCTTATACATAATGCACCCACAGTAGTAGTAGCGTCCTTATACATAATGCCCCACCCGTAGTAGTAGCGTCCTTATACGTAATGCACCCACAGTAGTAGTAGCGTCCTTATACGTAATGCACCCACAGTAGTAGTAGCGTCCTTATACGTAATGCACCCACAGTAGTAGTAGCGTCCTTATACATAATGCCCCACCCGTAGTAGTAGCGTCCTTATACATAATGCCCCACCCGTAGTAGTAGCGTCCTTATACGTAATGCACCCACAGTAGTAGTAGCGTCCTTATACATAATGCACCCACAGTAGTAGTAGCGTCCTTATACATAATGCCCCACCCGTAGTTGTAGCGTCCTTATACGTAATGCACCCACAGTAGTAGTAGCGTCCTTATACATAATGCCCCACCCGTAGTAGTAGCGTCCTTATACATAATGCCCCACCCGTAGTAGTAGCGTCCTTATACGTAATGCACCCACAGTAGTAGTAGCGTCCTTATACATAATGCACCCACAGTAGTAGTAGCGTCCTTATACATAATGCCCCACCCGTAGTAGTAGCGTCCTTATACGTAATGCACCCACAGTAGTAGTAGCGTCCTTATACGTAATGCACCCACAGTAGTAGTAGCGTCCTTATACGTAATGCACCCACAGTAGTAGTAGCGTCCTTATACGTAATGCACCCACAGTAGTAGTAGCGTCCTTATAAATAATGCACCCACAGTAGTAGTAGCGTCCTTATACATAATGCACCCACAGTAGTAGTAGCGTCCTTATACATAATGCACCCACAGTAGTAGTAGCGTCCTTATACGTAATGCACCCACAGTAGTAGTAGCGTCCTTATACATAATGCACCCACAGTAGTAGTAGCGTCCTTATACATAATGCCCCACCCGTAGTAGTAGCGTCCTTATACATAATGCACCCACAGTAGTAGTAGCGTCCTTATACGTAATGCACCCACAGTAGTAGTAGCGTCATACATAATGCACCCACAGTAGTAGTAGCGTCCTTATACATAATGCCCCACCCGTAGTAGTAGCGTCCTTATACGTAATGCACCCACAGTAGTAGTAGCGTCATTATACGTAATGCACCCACAGTAGTAGTAGCGTCCTTATACGTAATGCACCCACAGTAGTAGTAGCGTCCTTATACATAATGCCCCACCCGTAGTAGTAGCGTCCTTATACGTAATGCACCCACAGTAGTAGTAGCGTCCTTATACATAATGCACCCACAGTAGTAGTAGCGTCCTTATACATAATGCCCCACCCGTAGTAGTAGCGTCCTTATACGTAATGCACCCACAGTAGTAGTAGCGTCCTTATACGTAATGCACCCACAGTAGTAGTAGCGTCCTTATACGTAATGCACCCACAGTAGTAGTAGCGTCCTTATACATAATGCCCCACCCGTAGTAGTAGCGTCCTTATACATAATGCCCCACCCGTAGTAGTAGCGTCCTTATACGTAATGCACCCACAGTAGTAGTAGCGTCCTTATACATAATGCACCCACAGTAGTAGTAGCGTCCTTATACATAATGCCCCACCCGTAGTAGTAGCGTCCTTATACGTAATGCACCCACAGTAGTAGTAGCGTCCTTATACATAATGCCCCACCCGTAGTAGTAGCGTCCTTATACATAATGCCCCACCCGTAGTAGTAGCGTCCTTATACGTTATGCACCCACAGTAGTAGTAGCGTCCTTATACATAATGCACCCACAGTAGTAGTAGCGTCCTTATACATAATGCCCCACCCGTAGTAGTAGCGTCCTTATACGTAATGCACCCACAGTAGTAGTAGCGTCCTTATACGTAATGCACCCACAGTAGTAGTAGCGTCCTTATACGTAATGCACCCACAGTAGTAGTAGCGTCCTTATACGTAATGCACCCACAGTAGTAGTAGCGTCCTTATAAATAATGCACCCACAGTAGTAGTAGCGTCCTTATACATAATGCACCCACAGTAGTAGTAGCGTCCTTATACATAATGCACCCACAGTAGTAGTAGCGTCCTTATACGTAATGCACCCACAGTAGTAGTAGCGTCCTTATACATAATGCACCCACAGTAGTAGTAGCGTCCTTATACATAATGCCCCACCCGTAGTAGTAGCGTCCTTATACATAATGCACCCACAGTAGTAGTAGCGTCCTTATACATAATGCACCCACAGTAGTAGTAGCGTCCTTATACGTAATGCACCCACAGTAGTAGTAGCGTCCTTATACGTAATGCACCCACAGTAGTAGTAGCGTCCTTATACATAATGCACCCACAGTAGTAGTAGCGTCCTTATACATAATGCCCCACCCGTAGTAGTAGCGTCCTTATACGTAATGCACCCACAGTAGTAGTAGCGTCCTTATACGTAATGCACCCACAGTAGTAGTAGCGTCCTTATACGTAATGCACCCACAGTAGTAGTAGCGTCATTATACGTAATGCACCCACAGTAGTAGTAGCGTCATTATACGTAATGCACCCACAGTAGTAGTAGCGTCCTTATACGTAATGCACCCACAGTAGTAGTAGCGTCCTTATACGTAATGCACCCACAGTAGTAGAAGCGTCCTTATACGTAATGCACCCACAGTAGTAGTAGCGTCCTTATACATAATGCACCCACAGTAGTAGTAGCGTCCTTATACGTAATGCACCCACAGTAGTAGTAGCGTCATTATACGTAATGCACCCACAGTAGTAGTAGCGTCCTTATACGTAATGCACCCACAGTAGTAGTAGCGTCCTTATACATAATGCACCCACAGTAGTAGCGTCCTTATACGTAATGCACCCACAGTAGTAGTAGCGTCATTATACGTAATGCACCCACAGTAGTAGTAGCGTCCTTATACGTAATGCACCCACAGTAGTAGTAGCGTCCTTATACGTAATGCACCCACAGTAGTAGAAGCGTCCTTATACGTAATGCACCCACAGTAGTAGTAGCGTCCTTATACATAATGCACCCACAGTAGTAGTAGCGTCCTTATACATAATGCCCCACCCGTAGTAGTAGCGTCCTTATACGTAATGCACCCACAGTAGTAGTAGCGTCCTTATACGTAATGCACCCACAGTAGTAGTAGCGTCATTATACGTAATGCACCCACAGTAGTAGTAGCGTCCTTATACATAATGCACCCACAGTAGTAGTAGCGTCATTATACGTAATGCACCCACAGTAGTAGTAGCGTCCTTATACATAATGCACCCACAGTAGTAGTAGCGTCATTATACGTAATGCACCCACAGTAGTAGTAGCGTCCTTATACATAATGCACCCACAGTAGTAGTAGCGTCCTTATACGTAATGCACCCACAGTAGTAGTAGCGTCATTATACGTAATGCACCCACAGTAGTAGTAGCGTCCTTATACATAGTGCACCCACAGTAGTAGTAGCGTCCTTATACGTAATGCACCCACAGTAGTAGTAGCGTCCTTATACGTAATGCACCCACAGTAGTAGTAGCGTCCTTATACGTAATGCACCCACAGTAGTAGAAGCGTCCTTATACGTAATGCACCCACAGTAGTAGTAGCGTCCTTATACATAATGCACCCACAGTAGTAGTAGCGTCCTTATACATAATGCCCCACCCGTAGTAGTAGCGTCCTTATACGTAATGCACCCACAGTAGTAGTAGCGTCCTTATACGTAATGCACCCACAGTAGTAGTAGCGTCCTTATACATAATGCCCCACCCGTAGTAGTAGCGTCCTTATACATAATGCCCCACCCGTAGTAGTAGCGTCCTTATACGTAATGCACCCACAGTAGTAGTAGCGTCCTTATACATAATGCACCCACAGTAGTAGTAGCGTCCTTATACATAATGCCCCACCCGTAGTAGTAGCGTCCTTATACGTAATGCACCCACAGTAGTAGTAGCGTCCTTATACATAATGCCCCACCCGTAGTAGTAGCGTCCTTATACATAATGCCCCACCCGTAGTAGTAGCGTCCTTATACGTAATGCACCCACAGTAGTAGTAGCGTCCTTATACATAATGCACCCACAGTAGTAGTAGCGTCCTTATACATAATGCCCCACCCGTAGTAGTAGCGTCCTTATACGTAATGCACCCACAGTAGTAGTAGCGTCCTTATACGTAATGCACCCACAGTAGTAGTAGCGTCCTTATACGTAATGCACCCACAGTAGTAGTAGCGTCCTTATAAATAATGCACCCACAGTAGTAGTAGCGTCCTTATACATAATGCACCCACAGTAGTAGTAGCGTCCTTATACATAATGCACCCACAGTAGTAGTAGCGTCCTTATACGTAATGCACCCACAGTAGTAGTAGCGTCCTTATACATAATGCCCCACCCGTAGTAGTAGCGTCCTTATACGTAATGCACCCACAGTAGTAGTAGCGTCCTTATACATAATGCACCCACAGTAGTAGTAGCGTCCTTATACATAATGCCCCACCCGTAGTAGTAGCGTCCTTATACGTAATGCACCCACAGTAGTAGTAGCGTCCTTATACGTAATGCACCCACAGTAGTAGTAGCGTCCTTATACGTAATGCACCCACAGTAGTAGTAGCGTCCTTATACATAATGCCCCACCCGTAGTAGTAGCGTCCTTATACATAATGCCCCACCCGTAGTAGTAGCGTCCTTATACGTAATGCACCCACAGTAGTAGTAGCGTCCTTATACATAATGCACCCACAGTAGTAGTAGCGTCCTTATACATAATGCCCCACCCGTAGTAGTAGCGTCCTTATACGTAATGCACCCACAGTAGTAGTAGCGTCCTTATACATAATGCCCCACCCGTAGTAGTAGCGTCCTTATACATAATGCCCCACCCGTAGTAGTAGCGTCCTTATACGTAATGCACCCACAGTAGTAGTAGCGTCCTTATACATAATGCACCCACAGTAGTAGTAGCGTCCTTATACATAATGCCCCACCCGTAGTAGTAGCGTCCTTATACGTAATGCACCCACAGTAGTAGTAGCGTCCTTATACGTAATGCACCCACAGTAGTAGTAGCGTCCTTATACGTAATGCACCCACAGTAGTAGTAGCGTCCTTATACGTAATGCACCCACAGTAGTAGTAGCGTCCTTATAAATAATGCACCCACAGTAGTAGTAGCGTCCTTATACATAATGCACCCACAGTAGTAGTAGCGTCCTTATACATAATGCACCCACAGTAGTAGTAGCGTCCTTATACGTAATGCACCCACAGTAGTAGTAGCGTCCTTATACATAATGCACCCACAGTAGTAGTAGCGTCCTTATACATAATGCCCCCACCCGTAGTAGTAGCGTCCTTATACATAATGCACCCACAGTAGTAGTAGCGTCCTTATACGTAATGCACCCACAGTAGTAGTAGCGTCCTTATACATAATGCACCCACAGTAGTAGTAGCGTCCTTATACATAATGCCCCACCCGTAGTAGTAGCGTCCTTATACGTAATGCACCCACAGTAGTAGTAGCGTCATTATACGTAATGCACCCACAGTAGTAGTAGCGTCCTTATACGTAATGCACCCACAGTAGTAGTAGCGTCCTTATACATAATGCCCCACCCGTAGTAGTAGCGTCCTTATACGTAATGCACCCACAGTAGTAGTAGCGTCCTTATACGTAATGCACCCACAGTAGTAGTAGCGTCCTTATACGTAATGCACCCACAGTAGTAGTAGCGTCCTTATACGTAATGCACCCACAGTAGTAGTAGCGTCCTTATACGTAATGCACCCACAGTAGTAGTAGCGTCCTTATACGTAATGCACCCACAGTAGTAGTAGCGTCCTTATACATAATGCCCCACCCGTAGTAGTAGCGTCCTTATACATAATGCCCCACCCGTAGTAGTAGCGTCCTTATACGTAATGCACCCACAGTAGTAGTAGCGTCCTTATACATAATGCACCCACAGTAGTAGTAGCGTCCTTATACATAATGCCCCACCCGTAGTAGTAGCGTCCTTATACGTAATGCACCCACAGTAGTAGTAGCGTCCTTATACATAATGCCCCACCCGTAGTAGTAGCGTCCTTATACATAATGCCCCACCCGTAGTAGTAGCGTCCTTATACGTAATGCACCCACAGTAGTAGTAGCGTCCTTATACATAATGCACCCACAGTAGTAGTAGCGTCCTTATACATAATGCCCCACCCGTAGTAGTAGCGTCCTTATACGTAATGCACCCACAGTAGTAGTAGCGTCCTTATACGTAATGCACCCACAGTAGTAGTAGCGTCCTTATACGTAATGCACCCACAGTAGTAGTAGCGTCCTTATACGTAATGCACCCACAGTAGTAGTAGCGTCCTTATAAATAATGCACCCACAGTAGTAGTAGCGTCCTTATACATAATGCACCCACAGTAGTAGTAGCGTCCTTATACATAATGCACCCACAGTAGTAGTAGCGTCCTTATACGTAATGCACCCACAGTAGTAGTAGCGTCCTTATACATAATGCCCCCCAGTAGTAGTAGCGTCCTTATACATAATGCCCCACCCGTAGTAGTAGCGTCCTTATACGTAATGCACCCACAGTAGTAGTAGCGTCATTATACGTAATGCACCCACAGTAGTAGTAGCGTCCTTATACATAATGCACCCACAGTAGTAGTAGCGTCCTTATACATAATGCACCCACAGTAGTAGTAGCGTCCTTATACATAATGCACCCACAGTAGTAGTAGCGTCCTTATACATAATGCCCCCCAGTAGTAGTAGCGTCCTTATACATAATGCCCCACCCGTAGTAGTAGCGTCCTTATACGTAATGCACCCACAGTAGTAGTAGCGTCCTTATACATAATGCCCCCCAGTAGTAGTAGCGTCCTTATACATAATGCCCCACCCGTAGTAGTAGCGTCCTTATACGTAATGCACCCACAGTAGTAGTAGCGTCCTTATACATAATGCCCCCCAGTAGTAGTAGCGTCCTTATACATAATGCACCCACAGTAGTAGTAGCGTCCTTATACATAATGCACCCACAGTAGTAGTAGCGTCCTTATACGTAATGCACCCACAGTAGTAGTAGCGTCCTTATACATAATGCACCCACAGTAGTAGTAGCGTCCTTATACGTAATGCACCCCCAGTAGTAGTAGCGTCCTTATACAGATGTGTCTTCACACATCTTGGCTGTGTGGGGCTGCTTACAGTGGTGTTGTCGCGATGCGTACTCCCCCAGCCACTAGCTTTCCACGGTTTTGCTAATAGTCGCACTAGCACTGAGAATTATAAAAAATAAGAATTTACTTACCGATAATTCTATTTCTCGTAGTCCGTAGTGGATGCTGGGAACTCCGTAAGGACCATGGGGAATAGCGGCTCCGCAGGAGACTGGGCACATCTAAAGAAAGCTTTAGGATCAGGTGGTGTGCACTGGCTCCTCCCCCTATGACCCTCCTCCAAGCCTCAGTTAGGATACTGTGCCCGGACGAGCGTACACAATAAGGAAGGATTTTGAATCCCGGGTAAGACTCATACCAGCCACACCAATCACACTGTACAACTTGTGATCTGAATCCAGTTAACAGCATGATAACAGAGGAGCCTCTGAAAGATGGCTCACTACAGCAATAACCCGATTTTTTTGGTAACAATAACTATGTACCAGTATTGCAGACAATCCGCACTTGGGATGGGCGCCCAGCATCCACTACGGACTACGAGAAATAGAATTATCGGTAAGTAAATTCTTATTTTCTCTGACGTCCTAGTGGATGCTGGGAACTCCGTAAGGACCATGGGGATTATACCAAAGCTCCCAAACGGGCGGGAGAGTGCGGATGACTCTGCAGCACCAAATGAGAGAACTCCAGGTCCTCCTCAGCCAGGGTATCAATTTTGTAGAATTTTACAAACGTATTTGCTCCTGACCAAGTAACTGCTCGGCAAAGTTGTAAAGCCGAGACCCCTCGGGCAGCCGCCCAAGATGAGCCCACCTCCCTTGTGGAGTGGGCATTTACAGATTTTTTGGCTGTGGCAGGCCTGCCACAGAATGTGCAAGCTGAATTGTACTACAAATCCAACGAGCAATCGTCTGCTTAGAAGCAGGAGCACCCAGCTTGTTGGGAGCATACAGGATAAACAGCGAGTCAGATTTTCTGACTCCAGCCGTCCTGGAAACATATGTTTTCAGGGCCCTGACCACGTCAAGCAACTTGGAATCCTCCAAGTCCTTAGTAGCCGCAGGTACCACAATAGGTTGGTTCCTGTGGAATGCAGAAACCACCTTAGGTAGAAATTGAGGACAAGTCCTCAATTCTGCCCTGTCAGAATGAAATATTAAGTAAGGGCTTTTATATGATAAAGCCGCCAATTCTGACACACGCCTGGCTGAATCCAGGGCTAACTCGTCACTTTCATGTGAGATATTTTAAGTCCACAGTGGTGAGTGGTTCAAACCAATGTGACTTTAGGAAACTCAACACAACATTGAGATCCCAAGGTGCCACTGGAGGCACAAAAGGAGGCTGTATATGCAGTACCCCTTTTACAAATGTCTGAACTTCAGGCACTGAAGCCAGTTCTTTTTTGGAAGAAAATCGACAGGGCCGAAATTTGAACCTTAATGGACCCCAATTTTTGGCCCATAGACAGTCCTGTTTGCAGGAAATGGAGGAAACGACCCAGTTGAAATTCCTCTGTAGGGGCCTTCTTGGCCTCACCCCACGCAACAAATTTTCGCCAAATGCGGTGATAATGTTTTGCGGTTACCTCCTTCCTGGCCTTGACCAGGGTAGGGATGACTTCATCCGGAATGCCTTTTTCCTTCAGGATCCGGCGTTCAACCGCCATGCCGTCCAACGCAGCCGCGGTAAGTCTTGGAACAGACAAGGCCCCTGCTGGAGCAGGTCCTTTCTTAGAGATAGAGGCCACGGTTCGTCCGTGAGCATCTCTTGAAGTTCCAGATACCAAGTCCTTCTTGGCCAATCCGGAACCACGAGTATAGTTCTTACTCCTCTCCTTTTTATGATTCTCAGTACTTTTGGTATGAGAGGCAGAGGAGGGAACACATACACTGACTGGTACACCCACGGCGTTACCAGAGCGTCCACCGCTATTGCCTGAGGGTCCCTTGACCTGGCGCAATATCTGTCTAGTTTTTTGTTTAGACGGGACGCCATTATGTCCACCTTTGGTTTTTCCCAACGGTTTACAATCAGGTGGAAGACTTCTGAGTGAAGTCTCCACTCTCCCGGGTGAAGGTCGTGTCTGCTGAGGAAGTCTGCTTCCCAGTTGTCCACTCCCGGAATGAACACTGCTGACAGTGCTATCACATGATTTTCCGCCCAGCGAAAATCCTTGCAGCCTCTGCCATTGCCCTCCTGCTTCTCGTGCCGCCCTGTCTGTTTACGTGGGCGACTGACGTGATGTTGTCCGATTGGATCAATACCGCCTGACCCTGAAGCAGGGGTTTCGCTTGACTTAGGGCATTGTAAATGGCCCTTAGTTCCCGAATGTTTATAAGAAGAGATGTCTCCAGGCTTGACCATAAGCCCTGGAAATTCCTTCCCTGTGTGACTGCTCCCCAGCCTCGCAGGCTGGTATCCGTGGCCACCAGGACCCAGTCCCGAATGCCGAATCTGCGGCCCTCTAGAAGATGAGCACTCTGCAACCACCACAGGAGGGATACCCTTGTCCCTGGTGACAGGGTTATCCGTTGAAGCATCTGAGGATGCGACCCGGACCATTTGTCCAGTAGGTTCCACTGTGCGTGGAATCTGCCGAATGGGATTGCTTCGTAGGAAGCAACCATTTTTACCCAGAACCCTTGTGCATAGATGCACTGGGACTTGGTTCGGTTTTAGGAGGTTCCTGACTAGCTCGGATAACTCCCTGGCTTTCTCCTCCGGAAGAAGCACCTTCTTTCTGGACTATGTCCAGAATCATCCCTAGGAACAGAAGACAAGTCGTTGGAACCAGCTGCGAATTTGGAATATTGAAAATCCAATCGTGCTGCCACAACACTACCTGATATAGTGCTACACCGATCTCCAACTGTTCCCTGGATCTTACCCTTATCAGGGAATCGTCCAAGTAAAGGATAACTAAAATTCCCTTCTTTCGAAGGAATATCATCATTTCGGTCATTACTTCAGTAAAGACCCGGGGTGCCGTGGACCATCCCTACGGCAGCGTCCGAACTGATACAGTTCTGTACCATAACCTGAAATACCCTTGGTGAGAAGGGTAAATTTTGACATGAAGGTAAGCATCCTTGATGTCCCGAGACATCATGTAGTCCCCTTCTTCCAGGTTTGCAATCACTGCTCTGAGTGACTCAATTTTGAATTTGAACCTTTGTATGCAAGTGTTCAAAGATTTTAGATTTTAGAGTTTAAAATCGGTCTCACCGAGCCGTCTGGCTTCGGTACCACAATAGTGTGGAATAATACCCCGTTCCCTGTTGCAGGAGGGGTACCTTGATTATCACCTGCTGGGAATACAGCTTGTGAATGGCTTCCAAAACTGCATCCCTGTCAGCGGGAGACGTCGGTAAAACAGACTTTTGGAAACGGCGAGGGGAATACGTCTCGAATTCCAATTTGTACCCCTGAAATATTATCTGAAGGATCCAGGGGTCTACTTGCGAGTGAGCCCACTGCGCACTGAAATTCATTGAGAACGGGACCCCACCGTGCCTGAACTTGTAAAGCCCTAGCGTCATACTGAGGGCTTGGCATAGGCGGAAAAGGGTTTCTGTTCCTTGGAACTGGCTGATCTCTGCAGCCGTTTTCCTCTCCCTCTGTCACGAGCAGAAAAGAGGAACCCTTTTGCCCGCTTGCCAACCAGGACTGCGCCTGATAATACGGCGTCTTATTTTGAGAGGCGACCTGGGGTACAGCCCCTCTTTTAAGGCAATACTTCCAAATGCCGTTTGGAATCCGCATCACCTGACCACTTTACTGGAATAATTGGACAACGCACTTATACTTGATGCCAGTCGGCAAATATTCCGCTGTGCATCATGCATATATAGAAATGCATCTTTTAATTGCTCTATAGGCAATAATATACTGTCCTTATCTAGGATATCATATTTCCAGTCAGGGAATCCGACCACGCCAACGCAGCACTGCACATCCAGGCTGAGGCGATTGCTGGTCGCAGTATAACACCAGTATGTGTGTAAATACATTTTAGGATACGCTCCTGCTTTCTATCAGCAGGATCCTTAAGGGCGGCCATCTCAGGAGAGGGTAGAGCCCTTGTTTTCACAAGCGTGTGAGCGCTTTATCCACCCTAGGGGGTGTTTCCCAACGCACCCTAACCTCTGGCGGGAAAAGGTATACTGCCCATAACTTTTTTGAAATTATCAATTGTTATCGGGGGGGAAACCCACGCATCATCACACACCTCATCTTATTTCTCAGATTCAGGAAAACTACAGGAAGTTTTTCCTCACCAAACATAATACCCCTTTTTTGGTGGTATTCATATTATCAGAAAAGTGTAAACTTTTCCCATTGCCTCAATCATGCAATGTGTGGCCCTATTGGAAATCACGGTTGTCTCTTCACCGTCGACACAGGAGTCAGTACCCTTGTCGGCGTCTGTATCTGAGGTAACGGGCGCTTTAGGGCCCCTGTATGAGACGTCTGGACATGCACAAGCTGAGTAGCCGGCTGTCTCATGTCAACCACTGTCTTTTATACAAAGCTGACACTGTCACGCAATTTCAACAGTACATCCACTCAGGTGTCGACCCCCTAGGGGGTGACAACACTATTTCAGACACTCTACTCCGTCTCATCATTTTTCTCCTCATACATGTCGACACCAACGTACCGACACACAGCACACACACAGGGAATGCTCTGATAGAGGACAGGACCCCACTAGCCCTTTGGGGAGACAGAGGGAGAGTTTGCCAGCACACACCAGAGCGCTATATATATACAGGGATAACCTTATATAAGTGTTTTTCCCCTTATAGCTGCTGTATTGTTATATACTGCGCCTAATTTGTGCCCCCCTCTCTTTTTTTAACCCCTTTCTGTAGTGTAGTGACTGCAGGGGAGAGCCAGGGAGCTTCCCTCCAACTGAGCTGTGAGGGAAAATGGCGCCAGTGTGCTGAGGAGATAGGCTCCGCCCCTTTCTCGGCGTCCTTATCATCCTTTTTCTGTATGTTTTGGCAGGGGTTAAATGCATCCATATAGCCCAGGAGTTATATGTGATGCATTTATTTTAGCCATATAAGGTTTTTATATCGATTTATTGCGTCTCAGGGCGCTGCCCCCCCCAGCGCCCTGCACCCTCAGTGACCGGAGTGTGAAGTGTGCTGAGAGCAATGGCGCACAGCTGCGGTGCTGTGCGCTACCTTATCTGAAGACAGGATCTTCTTCTGCCGCCGATTTTTCCGGACCTCTTCGCTCTTCTGGCTCTGTAAGGGGGACGGCGGCGCGGCTCCGGTGACCCATCCAGGCTGAACCTGTGATCGTCCCTCTGGAGCTAATGTCCAGTAGCCTAAGAAGCCCAATCCACTCTGCACGCAGGTGAGTTCGCTTCTTCTCCCCTTAGTCCCTCGATGCAGTGAGCCTGTTGCCAGCAGGTCTCACTGAAAATAATAAACCTAAACTAAAACTTTCACAGAGAGCTCAGGAGAGCCCCTAGTGTGCACCCTTCTCGTCGGGCACAGAAATCTAACTGAGGCTTGGAGGAGGGTCATAGGGGGAGGAGCCAGTGCACACCAGGTGATCCTAAAGCTTTCTTTAGATGTGCCCAGTCTCCTGCGGAGCCGCTATTCCCCATGGTCCTTACGGAGTTCCCAGCATCCACTAGGACGTCAGAGAAACTAGGGGTATTGGGAGTATTTACCCACTACTCCTGCTGACTGACCTCCACCAGCTCACCCTTACTTTTCCAGGTAGCGGGAGCATCGTTACCTGCGTATGCAACACATACACGCACACTCCAGCAATGCATCCGCCACTCCACAGTATGCCGGGAATAGCAGCCAGCAAGCAACGTTATAAGATGACACATCTGTACGTAATGCCACCCCCCCAGTAGTAGCGTCCATGAAGCTTGTGCACACAGACATACCTCACACACACACACACACACACACACACACACACACACACACACACACACACACTTCACACATATATACACAAACATACACACCCACCACACACACACACACACACACACACACACACACACACACACACACACACACACACACACACACACCATACACACACACACATACATTTCTCTCTCACCCTCCACTTACCTAAGCCACTGTAATTACTGTCCAGTCTCCGTCTGTACAGCAGCCTGGTCCGTGTAGCTCCGCCCCCTTATGGTCCTTTTAGCTCTGCCTCCTTCTGTTCCATGTAGCTCCGCCCCCTCCTCCGATATGTACACAGCCGCAGTCACACAGGTGAGGGGAGGGCAGTAGGCGTTTCATGCTACCGGCGCCGCTGCCTGTCATACACAGTGACAGGCACGGCAGCTGGCATCAGCAGCAGGGGGGACAGGACTGCGCAGCAGCAGGGAAGGGATGCAGAGCAGGGGGAGCGCCTCTCCATCCCAGCGCCTCCCTACACTGCATCCCTTCGCTGAGCGAGTAGCACCGGGCCTGGTCCCGGTAGGCAGCGGCGGTAGTCACTGGACGCTCCGTGGCCTCCCTTCTTACTCCGGTGCAGACTGGGGTGAGGAGATGATGAATATGTGTAATAACCGCTGTGGGTAGCTTTCCACAATCACTGTATGTGTCTTGAGAAAGTCCCGGTGCATTGTGGGACGAAACGCGTTGACAGCCATCTAATTCACTTGCAAAATCTGCATCGGATGTGTCGTGGGCTATACAAAGAAACGCTGCCTATGTGACTGATACGGTGATTGTGGAAAGCTACCCGCAGCGGTTATTATACATATTCATCATGTCCTCCCCCCAGTCTGCTCTCCCGACCCGGAGCAGTGACGTCCTCACCACCGGAGTAAGAAGGGAGCCCACAGAGCGTCCAGTGACTATCGCCGCTGCTAGCGGGAGAGACACTAGCACTAGCAGCATTTGGAGGGAGGCAGAGGTCGCACCTTAACGGGGACCTTGTTTATTTGCCAACAGAGACTACCTTGTATCGCTCAGTGAGGGTAAGACTGAACACGCTCACCTAGCATACCATATATAGCCGGGACGCTGGCTGTTTCTATTATAAAACAGTAGAGACTTTTATTTAGTATAAAGCCCATGGATACATAAATGTTTCTTTATTTTTTTTTATTGTTGCAAACTTCCAGCACTAGCAACAATTATAGAGTGGTTGATATATTGGCCCTCATTCCGAGTTGTTCGCTCGATAGCTGCTTTTAGCAGCAGTGCAAACGCTAAGCCGCCGCCCTCTGGGAGTGTATCTTAGGTTAGCAGAAGTGTGAACGAAAGGATTGCAGCGCTGCTAAAAAAAAATAACGTGCAGTCTCTGAGTAGCTGCAGACCTACTCCTAGCTAGCGATCACTTCAGACTGTTTAGTTCCTGTTTTGACGTGACAAACACGCCCTGCGTTTGGCCTACCACTCCCCTGTTTCCCCAGCCACTCCTGCGTTTTTAACTGGCACGCCTGCGTTTTTACACACACTCCCAGAAAACGGTCAGTTACCACCCAGAAACACCCACTTCCTGTCAATCACTCAACGAACAGCAGTGCGACTCAAAAGCGTCGCTAGAGCTTGTGTAAAACTACTTTTGTGAAAGTACGACGCGCGTGCGCCCCATATGCATTCGCAGAATTGCCAATTTTTGAACTGATCGCTGCGCTGCGAAAGAAAGCAGCTAGCGATCGACTCGGAATGACCACCACTGTTTCCACTCAGGTTTTATCTATAAGCGATTTCAGCAGCTGAAATTTATGTTGTATGTGTATGTGTCATTTTAAAACTAGCTAGAGATATGTTATATGTGTGTTTATTTTAATAAATCCCATTGCATTTATACAAAGCAGAGGTCTCCTAGCATCATATTTGTGCAGCCTATTACACTGATGGTATATTACGATATATAGGGGTATATGCAATTGCGGTCGAATTCCCGAAAATGTGTAAAAACGGGACACTTTCGCCAAAAAGAAAAAATTCGACAATGCAATACAGTACTTTTCGTCAAAAAAACGGACTTTCCAAATTCGACTTTTTGAAATTCGACATTTGTCAAATTCGACATTTCTGCAATGGTACAAATGCGCCATTTCGACAAAAGTATATTCAATTGAAGATTGTAAATTCGACAACAGTGCTTTTAGACAGTAAATTCGTCATTTTCAATCCGCCACACCTTGCTGGCGGAATCTAATAAAAAAAATTAAAAACATGTTTTTTGTTGTGTTTTTTTTATTGGTAATAGCATATCTATTTATATTAGAAGGGATTAGGTACTTGGCTTGTCTATTCAGGAGGCACAAGTATTATTTATATATTTAAAAAAAAAAAATTTTTTAAATGGAATTTGATAAAATTCAGAAAAAAAAATGCGTGGGGTCCCCCCTCCTAAGCATAACCAGCCTCGGGCTCTTTGAGCCAGTCCTGGTTGCCAAAATACGGGGGGGGGAAATGACAGGGGATCCCCCGTATTTTAACAACCAGCACCGGGCTCTGCGCCTGGTCCTGGTGCAAAAAATACGGGGGACCAAAAGAGTAGGGGTCCCCCGTATTTTTTGTACCAGCACCGGGTTCCACTAGCTGGACAGATAATGCCACAGCCGGGGGTCACTTTTATACAGCGCCCTGCGGCCGTGGCATTAAATATCCAACTTGTCACCCCTGGCCGGGGTACCCTGGAGGAGTGGGGACCCCTTCAATCAAGGGGTCCCCCCCCAGCCACCCAAGGGCCAGGGGTGAAGCCCGAGGCTGTCCCCCCCATCCATGGGCTGCGGACGGGGGGCTGATAGCCTTGAGTAAAAATATAGAATATTGTTTTTTTGCAGAAGAACTACAAGTCCCAGCAAGCCTCCCACGCAAGCCGGTACTTGGAGAACCACAAGTACCAGCATGCGGGGGGAAACGGGCCCGCTAATACCTGTAGTTCTACTGCAAAAAAAATACCCAAATAAAAACAGGACACAGACACCGTGAAAGTATATCTTTATTACATACATGCAAACACACATACTTACCTATGTTCACACGCCGACTCTGGCCACGTCTCCAATGTCGACGTCCGGGGTACCTGAAAATAAAATTATACTCACCTGATCCAGTGTCCGGTTCTTTTAATGTAATCCACGTACTTGCCAAAACAAAAAATAAGATTTTACTTACCGATAAATCTATTTCTCGTAGTCCGTAGTGGATGCTGGGGACTCCGTCAGGACCATGGGGAATAGCGGGCTCCGCAGGAGACAGGGCACATCTAAAAAGCCTTTTAGGTCACATGGTGTGTACTGGCTCCTCCCCCTATGACCCTCCTCCAAGCCTCAGTTAGGTACTGTGCCCGGACGAGCGTACACAATAAGGAAGGATCTTGAATCCCGGGTAAGACTCATACCAGCCACACCAATCACACCGTACAACTTGTGATCTGAACCCAGTTAACAGTATGATAACAAAACGAAGTAGCCTCTAAAAAGATGGCTCACAACAATAGTAATAACCCGATTTTTGTAACAATAACTATGTACAAACATTGCAGACAATCCGCACTTGGGATGGGCGCCCAGCATCCACTACGGACTACGAGAAATAGATTTATCGGTAAGTAAAATCTTATTTTCTCTAACGTCCTAGTGGATGCTGGGGACTCCGTCAGGACCATGGGGATTATACCAAAGCTCCCAAACGGGCGGGAGAGTGCGGATGACTCTGCAGCACCGAATGAGAGAACTCCAGGTCCTCCTTAGCCAGAGTATCAAATTTGTAAAATTTTACAAACGTGTTCTCCCCTGACCACGTAGCTGCTCGGCAAAGTTGTAATGCCGAGACCCCTCGGGCAGCCGCCCAGGATGAGCCCACTTTCCTTGTGGAGTGGGCTTTTACAGATTTAGGCTGTGGCAGGCCTGCCACAGAATGTGCAAGTTGGATTGTGCTACAGATCCAACGTGCAATCGTCTGTTTAGACGCAGGAGCACCCATCTTGTTGGGTGCATACAATATAAACAACGAGTCAGATTTTCTGACTCCAGCTGTCCTTGAAATATATATTTTCAATGCTCTGACAACGTCCAGTAACTTGGAGTCCTCCAAGTCGCTAGTCGCCGCAGGCACCACAATAGGCTGATTCAAGTGAAAAGCCGAAACCACCTTAGGGAGAAATTGAGGACGTGTCCGCAATTCTGCCCTGTCCGAATGGAAAATCAGATATGGGCTTTTGTACGACAAAGCCGCCAATTCTGAAACTCTCCTGGCTGAAGCCAGGGCCAATAGCATGGTTACCTTCCATGTAAGGTATTTTAAATCTACCGATTTTAAAGGCTCAAACCAATGAGATTTGAGAAAATTTAGAACCACGTTCAAATCCCACGGTGCCACTGGAGGCACTATTGGGGGTTGTATATGTAGTACACCTTTTACAAAAGTCTGTACTTCAGGCACTGACGCCAATTCTTTCTGGAAGAAAATTGATAAGGCCGAAATTTGAACTTTAATGGACCCCAATTTTAGGCCCATAGACAATCCTGCTTGCAGGAAATGTAAGAATCGACCCAATTGAAATTCTTCCGTTGGAGCCTTCTTGGCCTCACACCACGCAACATATTTTCTCCAAATACGGTGATAATGTTGTGCGGTCACATCTTTCCTGGCTTTAATTAAAGTCGGAATAACTTCCTCAGGAATGCCCTTTTCTTTTAGAATCCGGCGTTCAACCGCCATGCCGTCAAACGCAGTCGCGGTAAGTCTTGGAACATACAAGGTCCCTGTTGAAGCAGGTCCCTTCTTAGAGGTAGAGGCCACGGATCCTCCGTGAGCATCTCTTGAAGTTCTGGATACCAAGTTCTTCTTGGCCAGTCCGGAGCTACCAGTATTGTTCTTACTCCTCTTTTCCGTATAATTCTCAGTACCTTTGGTATGAGAGGCAGAGGAGGGAACACATATACTGACTGGTACACCCATGGTGTTACCAGAGCGTCCACAGCTATTGCCTGTGGGTCTCTTGACCTGGCGCAATACCTGTCCAACTTTTTGTTGAGGCGAGACGCCATCATGTCCACCTTTGGTTTTTCCCAACGGTTCACCATCATGTTGAAAACTTCTGGATGAAGTCCCCACTCTCCCGGGTGAAGGTCGTGTCTGCTGAGGAAGTCTGCTTCCCAGTGTCCACTCCCGGGATGAACACTGCTGACAGTGCTACGACATGATTCTCCGCCCAGCGCAGAATCCGTGCAGTTTCCGTCATTGCACTTCTGCTTCTCGTGCCGCCTTGTCGGTTGACGTGGGCGACTGCCGTGATGTTGTCGGACTGGATCAGCACCGGCTGATCCTGAAGCAGAGGTCTTGCTTGGCTTAGGGCATTGTATATCGCTCTTAGCTCCAGTATATTTATGTGAAGAGACTTTACCAGGTTTGACCACACACCCTGGAAGTTTCTTCCCTTTGTGACTGCTCCCCAACCTCGTAGGCTGGCATCCGTAGTCACCAGGACCCAGTCCTGTATGCCGAATCTGCGGCCCACTAACAGATGGGCCGTCTGTAACCACCACAGGAGAGACAATCTTGTTCTTGGTGACAATGTTATCCTCTGATGCATGTGCAGATGCGATCCGGACCATTTGTCCAGTAGATCCCACTGGAATGTCCGTGCATGGAATCTGCCGAAAGGAATCGCTTCGTACGAAGCCACCATTTTTCCCAGGACTCTCGTGCATTGATGTACTGACACAGTTCCTGGTTTTAGGAGGTTCCTGACAAGTTCGGATAGCTCCTTTGCCTTCTCCTCTGGGAGAAATACCTTTTTCTGAACCGTGTCCAGAATCATGCCCAAAAACAACAGATGTGTTGTCGGAGTCAATTGAGATTTTGGAAGATTTAGAATCCACCCATGTTGCCGAAGCACTACTTGTGATAGTGCCACACTGGCTTCCAGCTGTTCTCTGGACTTTGCCCTTATTAGGAGATCGTCCAAGTACGGGATAATTAATACGCCTTTTCTTCGTAGAAGAACCATCATTTCGGTCATTACCTTGGTAAAGACCCGAGGAGCCGTGGACAAACCAAACGGCAGCGTTTGAAACTGATAATGACAGTCTTGTATCACGAACCTGAGATACCCTTGGTGTGAAGGGTAAATTGGGACATGTAGATAAGCATCTTTTATGTCCAAGGACACCATGAAGTCCCCCTCTTCCAGGTTTGCTATCACTGCTCTGAGTGACTCCATCTTGAACTTGAATTTCTGTATATACAGGTTCAAGGATTTCAGATTTAGAATAGGTCTTACCGAACCGTCCGGTTTCGGTACCACAAATAGTGTGGAATAATACCCCTTTCCCTGTTGTAGGAGGGGTACCTTGACTATCACCTGCTGAGAATACAGCTTGTGAATGGCTTCCAAAACCAACGTCCTTTCTGAGGGAGACGTTGGTAAAGCAGACTTTAGGAACCGGCGAGGAGGAGACCTTTCGAACTCCAGCATGTACCCCTGAGATATTATCTGCAGGACCCACGGGTCTACTTGTGAGTGATCCCATTGATTGCTGAAATTTTTGAGCCGACCCCCCACCGTTCCTAAGTCCACTTGTACAGCCCCAGCGTCATGCTGATGGCTTTGTAGAAACCGGGGCGGGCTTCTGTTCCTGGGTAGGGGCTGCTTGCTGCCCTTTCTTACCCTTTCCTCTGCCTCGCGGCAGATAAGACTGTCCTTTTGGTCGCTTTTTATAGGAGCGAAAGGACTGCGGCTGAAAAGACGGTGTCTTTTTCTGTTGGGAAGGAGTCTGAGGTAAAAAAGTGGATTTGCCGGCAGTTGCCGTGGCCACCAAGTCCGAAAGACCGACCCCAAACAATTCCTCTCCCTTGTATGGCAATACTTCCATATGCCTCTTGGAATCCGCATCACCTGACCACTGTCGCGTCCATAAACTTCTTCTGGCAGATATGGACATTGCGCTTACTCTTGATGCTAGAGTACAAACATCTCTCTGAGCATCTCGCATATAAAGAAAAGCATCCTTTAATTGCTCTAGAGTCAATAAAATACTGTCCCTATCCAGGGTATCAATATTTTCAGTCAGAGAATCCAACCACACTACCCCAGCACTGCACATCCAGGCTGAGGCTATTGCCGGTCGCAGTATAACACCAGTATGCGTGTATATACTCTTCAGTGTAGTTTCCAGCCTCCTATCTGCTGGATCCTTGAGGGCGGCCGTATCAGGAGACGGCAACGCCACTTGCTTTGATAAACGTGTGAGCGCCTTATCCACCCTAGGGGGTGTTTCCCAGCGCGCCCTAACCTCTGGTGGGAAAGGGTATAATGCCAATAACTTCTTTGAAATTGGCAATTTTCTATCGGGGGTAACCCACGCTTCATCACACACATCATTCAATTCCTCTGATTCTGGGAAAAATACAGGCAGTTTTTTAACCCCCCACATAATACCCCTTTTTGAGGTACCAGTAGTATCAGAGAGCTGCAAAGCCTCCTTCATTGCCGTGATCATATAACGTGTGGCCCTATTGGAAAATACGTTTACTTCCTCACCGTCGACACTAGATTCATCTGTGTCGGTACCCGTGTCGACTGACTGAGGTAAGGGACGTTTTACAGCCCCTGACGGTGTCTGAGATGCCTGAACCGGTACTAACTGGTTTGCCGGGCGTCTCATTTCGTCAACTGACTTTTGTAATGTGCTGACATTATCACGTAATTCCATAACCAAAGCCATCCATTCCGGTGTCGACTCCCTAGGGGGTGACATTACCATCATCGGCAATTGCTCTGCCTCCACACCAACTTCGTCCTCATACATGTCGACACACACGTACCGACACACACAGCAGCCACACAGTGAATGCTCTATTGAAGACAGGACCCTCCTAGCCCTTTGGGGAGACAGAGGGAGAGTTTGCCAGCACACACCAAAAGCGCTATACTGTATATAACAACCCTAGAAGGTGTTGTTTCTATATATGCGCTCTCAATATATAATTATATCGCCAATTTATGCCCCCCCTCTCTTTGTTACCCTGTTTCTGTAGTGCAGTGCAGGGGAGAGTCGTGGGAGCCTTCCTCACCAGCGGAGCCGTGCAGGAAAATGGCGCCGAGTGCTGAGGAGAATAAGCTCCGCCCCTTTTTCGGCGGGCTTTTCTCCCGGTTTTTCTAATAAACTGGCCTGGGTTAAATACATACATATAGCCTTAATGGCTATATGTGATGTATTTATTTGCCTCTAAGGTACTCTGTATTGCTGCCCAGGGCGCCCCCAGCAGCGCCCTGCACCCTCCGTGACCGAGATCCGTGAGCCGTGTAGCAACAATGGCGCACAGCTGCAGTGCTGTGCGCTACCTCTATGAAGACTGAAGTCTTCTGCCGCCTGTTTCCGGACCTCCGTTCTGCCGTTCTTCAGCGTCTGTAAGGGGGATCGGCGGCGCGGCTCCGGGACGAACCCCAGGCTGACCTGTGTTCCGACTCCCTCTGGAGCTCAGTGTCCAGTAGCCTAAGACTTCAATCCTCCTGCAGGCAGGTGAGTTGCAAGTCTCTCCCCTAAGTCCCTCGTTGCAGTGCTCCTGTCGCCAGCAGGAGACACTGATTAGAAACCTAAAAAAAAACTTTTCTAACTAGCTCTTTAAGAGAGCCACCTAGATTGCACCCTCTCGGACGGGCACAAAAACCTAACTGAGGCTTGGAGGAGGGTCATAGGGGGAGGAGCCAGTACACACCATGTGACCTAAAAGGCTTTTTAGATGTGCCCTGTCTCCTGCGGAGCCCGCTATTCCCCATGGTCCTGACGGAGTCCCCAGCATCCACTAGGACGTTAGAGAAAAATGCATACCCGAACCAGACGGACTGAAAGGGGTCCCATGTTTACACATGGGACCCCTTTCCCCGAATGCAGAGACCCCCTGTGAGTACTGTCACAGAGGGTCCCTTCAGCCAATCAGGAAGCGCCACTTCGTGGCACTCTCCTGATTCCCTATGCGCGTCTGAGCTGGCAGGCAGCGCATCGCACAGCTCCCTCCATTAGTTTCAATGGTGGGAACTTTGCGGTCAGCGGTGGGGTTACCCGCGGTCAGCCGCTGACCGCGGGTGACCTCACCGCTGACCGCAAAGTTCCCACCATTGAAGATAATGGAGGGGGCTGTGCGATGCGCGTCTAACAGCTCCGACGCGCATACAGCCAATCAGGAGAGTGCCACGACGTGGAACTTCCTGATTGGCTGAAGGGACCTTCTGTGACAGTACTCACTGCATTCGGGGAAAGGGGTCCCATGTGTAAACATGGGACCCCTTTCAGTCCGTCTGGTTCGGGTATGCGTTTTTTTGTTTTGCCAAGTATGTGGATTACAATAACCGGACACTGGATCAGGTGAGTATAATTTTTATTTTCAGGTACCCCGGACGTCGGCAGTGGAGAAGTGGACACAGTCGGCATGTCAACATAGGTAAGTATGTATGTGTCGGCATGTATGTAATAAAGTTATACTTTCACGGTGTCTGTGTCCTGTTTTTATTTGGGTATTTTTTTTGCAGTAGAACTACAGGTACCAGCGGGCCCGTTTCCCCCCCGCATGCTGGTACTTGTGGTTCTTCAAGTACAGGCTTGCGGGGGAGGTTTGCTGGGACTTGTAGTTCTTCTGCAAAAAACAATATTCTTACATTTTCAACAAGGCTATCAGCCCCCCATCCGCAGCCCATGGATGGGGGGGACAGCCTCTGGCTTTACCCCTGGTCCTTGGGTTGCTGGGGGGGGGGACCCCTTGATTGAAGGGGTCCCCACTCCTCCAGGGTACCCCGGCCAAGGGTGACTAGTTGGGTATTTAATGCCACGGACGCAGGGCGCTGTATAAAAGTGACCCCTGGCTGTGGCATTATCTGTCCAGCTAGTGGAGCCCGGTGCTGGTACAAAAAATACGGGGGACCCCTACTCTTTTGGTCCCCCGTATTTTTTGCACCAGGACCAGGCGCAGAGCCCGGTGCTGGTTGTTAAAATACGGGGGATCCCCTGTCATTTTTCCCCCCGTATTTTGGCAACCAGGACCGGCTCAAAGAGCCCGAGGCTGGTTATGCTTAGGAGGGGGAACCCCACGCAATTTTTTTTCAGGTTTTTTCAAGTTTTTTTTACCATTTTTAAAAATCGGATCAAAATCCGTCAAATCGGCCGTTTTTTGACAGCGGGACTGTCGAATTCGTTTTTTATTGAATATGTCGAATTCCGGCACCCACCTGCCGGAATTCGACGGTCGAATTGTGTCGAATTTAAAAACGGGCGAAAAAGTGCCGCAATTCGCCCGGAATTGCATATACCCCATAGTCTTATACCTATGTCCTAAGCGCAGTGCTTTTCCTTGGATTTTCTATTATAATTGCTTGAGACCATAAACCAGTCTCTAAGCATTTGCAGCTGGGAGAATTGTTGTGTAATTGATTGTTAAATTATTATAAAAAAGTGCCAGGAGGTGGTGTTAGCTACCACCAACATTGTTGGAGTTTGTTCATATACTGTGTACATCTGGCTCTGGTTGGTAATATATTTGTTTGTGTGATGGAGGATTTGGGACTGGAGAGGGGAGGAGTCAAGACTGGAAAGGGGAGGTGTCAGACTGGAGAGGGGAGGGGTCAAGATTAAATAGTAACCCCCCCCTAAAAGAAAAGTCTAGATCCGCCCCTGCCCAAGGTGTGCGTCTACAGTGCCTCATTGCAAAATCCGGATTAAGGTGCAATTTAGCACATTGTAGACGTGCCTACTTTAAAGGGCTGAGCTCCGGGAGGTGCAAGAGACCAAGGTCTTAGGGATCAGAAGGGGGTGGTGCTGTGAATAGCATAATCATGCCCCACCCCTTGTTGGTTTGTCTGGTCTGGGGTCAACCCCGCCTCGGGGTCATGATTACGCAATTCATAACAGATTATGCCTCCCAAACTACGCCTGAAAAGTTGCACAATGCAATAACTTGTATAGATAGATAAATAGAAAGAAAGATAGATAGATAGATAGATAGATAGATAGATAGATAGATAGATAGATAGATAGATAGATAGATAGATAGATAGATAGATAGATAGATAGATAGACAGATAATGAGATGTTATTGGAATGCTGCTTTAACACTGCAGGCTAAGATTGTAGAAACGTCCTGTTTTTGATTACCTTGTATAAATATATTTGGACACAAACACCATCTGGTAGTGAATCACAGGGTATGAATGTTGTGGTTGGGAAGAAATAGGGAAGTTTGTGCTTACGGAATAATTTTAATACTGTCATCATAATCATGAGATTGGGAAGTTGTCATGAGTTATGTCTATTAGAAACTTTGATTAGCATATGTTTTAAAAAACTCTAGTATAAAAGGTTGACGAATTGTATTACAGAGAAAAACGAAAAATAGGATTTTAATACCTACCGGTAAATCCTTTTCTCCTAGTCCGTAGAGGATGCTGGGGACTCCAAAAGGACCATGGGGTATAGACGGGATCCGCAGGAGACATGGGCACACTAAAAGACTTTTACTGGGTGTGAACTGGCTCCTCCCTCTATGCCCCTCCTCCAGACCTCAGTTATAGGAACTGTGCCCAGGGGAGACAGACATTTTGAGGAAAAGGATTTTTGTTAAACTAAGGGCGAGATATATACCAGCTCACACCACAAACACACCGTACAACTGGAATAGCAGGAATACCAGATAACAGTATGAACGAAAAACAGCAACAAGCTGAACATAACCGATACACAACCTTCGTGTACCCGAAACCAACAACCAACAATACAACTGCAAGTAACAGTACGCACTGGGATGGGCGCCCAGCATCCTCTACGGACTAGGAGAAAAGGATTTACCGGTAGGTACTAAAATCCTATTTTCTCTTACGTCCTAGAGGATGCTGGGGACTCCAAAAGGACCATGGGGGCTATACTAAAGCTCCAGACCGGGCGGGAGAGTGCGGACGACTCTGCAGCACCGATTGAGCAAACATGAGGTCCTCCTCAGCCAGGGTATCAAACTTATAGAACTTAGCAAAAGTGTTTGAACCCGACCACGTAGCTGCTCGGCAAAGTTGAAGTGCCGAGACCCCTCGGGCAGCCGCCCAAGACGAGCCCACCTTCCTGGTAGAATGGGCCTTTACTGACTTCGGCACTGGCAAGCCAGCCGAAGAGTGAGCATGCTGAATCGTAGTACAAATCCAGCGTGCAATAATCTGCTTGGAAGCAGGATTACCAATCTTGTTGGAAGCATACAGGAAAACAGTGTATCCATTTTCCTAACAAGAGCCGTTCTGGCGACATAAATTTTTAAAGCTCTTACGACATCAAGAGACTTTGGAACCGCGACAACCTCCGTAGCCACAGGTACCACAATAGGTTGATTTATGTGAAACGAAGAAACCACCTTCGGCAGAAATTGTTGACGAGTCCTCAATTTCGCTCTATCCACATGAAAAATCAAATATGGGCTCTTGTGAGACAAAGCCGCCAATTCTGACACTCGTCTGGCAGACGCCAAGGCCAAAAGCATGACCACTTTCCAAGTGACAAACTTTAACTCAACCGTTCGCAAATGTTCAAACCAGTGAGACATAAGAAACTTTAACACCACTTCAAGATCCCCCTGAGCACTGGTGGCACAAACTGGGGATGGATATGCAGCACTCCCTTCACAAAAGTCTGAACCTCAGGAAGGGCGGCCAATTCTTTTTGAAAGAAAATAGATAAAGCCGAAATCTGCACTTTGATGGAACCCAATTTCAGGCCTGCATCCACGCCTGCCTGCAAAAAATGGAGGAAACGACCCAAGTGAAACTCCTCCGCAGGGGCTGCTTTGGTTTCACACCACGACACATATTTCCTCCAAATACTGTGATAATGTTTTGCCGTGACCTCCTTTCTAGCCTTAAGGAGAGTGGGGATGACTTCCCCGGGAATACCTTTTCGAGCTAGGATTTGGCGTTCAACCTCCACGCCGTCAAACGCAGCCGCGGTAAGTCCGGAAACACGCATGGCCCCTGCAGTAACAGGTCCTGTCCAAGGATCTTTTACGAGTAATTCCTGAAGATCCGGATACCAGGCCCTCCGTGGCCAATCTGGAACGACGAGAATTGCCTGAACCCTTGTTCGTCTTATAATCCTGAACACTCTTGGAATGAGAGGAAGTGGAATGAACACATACACCGACTGAAACACCCATGGAGTTACCAGGGTGTCCACTGCACTGGCTTGTGGGTCCCTTGACCTGGAACAATACCTCGGAAGCTTTTTGTTGAGGCGAGATGCCATCATGTCTATTTGAGGAATTCCCCAACACCTTGTCACTTCTGCAAATACCTCTTGATGAAGGGCCCACTCTCCTGGATGGAGATAGTGTCTGCTGAGGAAGTCTGCTTCCCAGATGTCCACTCCCGGAAGGAAGACTGCTGACAGAGCGCTCACGTGCTGTTCTGCCCAGCGGAGAACTCTTATGGCCTCCGCCATTGCCGCCCTGCTCTTTGTTCCGCCCTGGCGGTTTACGTACACCACTGCTGTTATGTTGTCCGACTGGATCAGGACAGAGAGACCTTGAAGTAGGTTCTTCGCTTGCAGGAGACCGTTGTAAATGGCTCTTAACTCGAGAACATTTATGTGGAGACAAGATTCCTGGCTTGACCATTTTCCCTGGAAACTTCTTCCTTGTGTGACTGCACCCCAGCCTCAGAGACTTGCATCTGTGGTAAGTAAGACCCAATCCTGGATTCCGAATCGGCGTCCCTCTAGAAGGTGAGAACCTTGCAGCCACCACAGGAGAGAAATTCTGGTCCTGGAAGATAGACTTATTTTCCGGTGCATGTGCAGGTGAGACCCGGACCATTTCTTCAGCAGATCCCACTGAAACACCCGGGCATGAAACCAGCCAAACGGAATGGCTTCGTAAGCTGCAACCATCTTCCCTAACACTCGAGTGCATTGATGAATCGATACACTTGCCGGTCTCAGAATGTCCTTGACCATGGTCTGGATTTCCAGAGCTTTTTCTGCCGGAAGAAACACCCTCCGTAGTTCCGTGTCTAGAATCATGCCCAAGAAGGGCAAACGAGTTGTCAGAATCAAGTGAGACTTTGGCAAATTTAGAATCCAACCATGATGTTGCAGAGTCGTCAGGGAGAGTTCCAAATTTCGTAGCAACTGCTCTTTTGATCTCGCCTTTATCAGGAGATCGTCCAAGTACGGGATAATTGTGACACCCTGATTGCGTAGGAGTACCATCATTTCCGCCATCACCTTGGTGAAGACCCTCGGGGCCGTGGAAAGCCCAAACGGCAATGTCTGAAATTGGTAATGACAAACCTGCACTGCAAATCTTAGGAAGGCCTGATGAGGAGGATATATCGGGATGTGTAAGTAGGTATCCTTTATGTCGACTGATGCCATAAAATCCCCCCCTTCTAGGCTGGAGATCACAGCTCGAAGAGATTCCATCTTGAACTTGAAAGTTTTCAAGTATGGACTGAGGGATTTTAGGTTCAGAATCGGTCTGACCGAGCCGTCCGGCTTCGGCACGACAAAGAGGCTCGATTAGAAGCCTTCCCCCTTTGGGATAGGGGAACCGGGACAATGACCCTCTGTTGACACAGCTTTTGTATCGCAGCATTTACCACTTCTCTTTCTGGAATAGAAACTGGCAAGGCCGATTTGAAAAAGCGGCGGGGGGGCATCTCCTGAAACTCCAGCTTGTACCCATGGGACACTATGTCTAAGACCCAAGGATCCAGTGCCGATTGAAACCAGACCTGACTGAAGATTCGGAGACGGCCCCCCACTGGCACGGACTCCCACAGGGGAGCCCCAGCGTCATGCGGTGGACTTGGTAGAGGCGGGGGAGGACTTTTGATCCTGGGCGCCAGATACAGCAGGCGACCTTTTTTCCCTTCCTCTACCCTTTGAAGCGAGGAAGGATGAGCCCTTTCCTTTTTTGTATTTATTAGGCCGAAAGGACTGCATCTGATAATGGGGCGCCTTTTTCTGTTGTGTGGGAACATAAGGAAGAAAAGATGACTTACCCGCAGTAGCGGTAGACACCAGGTCAGCAAGGCCGTCACCAAACAAGACACTACCTTTAAAAGGGAGAGCTTCCACAGCTTTCTTGGAGTCGGCATCAGCATTCCATTGATGAATCCACAGCGCCCTCCTGGCCGAGACTGCCATGGCATTGGCCCTTGATCCCAAGAGGCCAATATCCCTCGCTGCATCCTTTAGGTAATCTGCAGCGTCCTTGATATAACCAAGAGTCAAAAGAATGTTATCCTTATCAAGGGTATCCATGTCAGAAGCTAAATTATCAGCCCACTTAGCAATAGCACTACTCACCCATACCGACGCCACAGCAGGCCTGAGTAGTGCACCAGTAGTAACGAAAATGGCCTTCAATGTCGTCTCCTGCTTGCGATCCGCCGGATCCTTGAGAGCAGCCATGTCAGGAGACGGAAGCGCCACCTTTTTGGACAGTCGGGACAGAGCCTTGTGCACATTGGGAGACGACTCCCATTTCTCCCTGTCGTCAGAGGGGAAAGGATATGCCATAAAAATTCTCTTGGGAATCTGCCACTTTTTGTCAGGCGACTCCCAAGCCTTCTCACAAAGAGCGTTCGGTTCATGAGAGGGGGGAAACGTCACCTCAGGTTTCTTCCCTTTAAATAAACAAACCCTCTTATCTGGAACAGGGTGTTCCTCAGAAATATGTAAAACATCTTTAATAGCCACAATCATGTACTGAATACTCTTTACCACTTTTGGATGTAAACTGCCCTCATTGAAGTCGACACTGGAATCAGAGTTTGTGTCGGTATCTGTATCTGCCATCTGGGTAAATGAACGTTTTTGTGCCCCCGAGGGGGTCTGTACCTGAGACAAAGCATCCTCCATGGATTTTCTCCATGTTTGTGTCTGAGAATCAGATTTATCTAGCCTCGTAGACAACAATGCCACGTTTGCATTCAATGTACTCAACATATTTACCCAATCAGCAGTCGGCTGTGCCGACAGAGTCATTCCCAAATTTTTCTCTGTGCCCCCAGTAACCTCCTCCGGGGAGGAACACTCAGCCTCAGACATGTTGACACACAGTACCGACACACTCACACCGGCCAAAAGTGGACAGACCCACAGGGAAGCCTGCAGAGAGAACACAGAGGGAGTATGCCAGCTCACACCCCAGCGCCCATATACTACCAAAGAAATAATATATGATGGCTGCGCTGTAAATACATATATATATATATAACCAAAATTGCCCGTGCCCCCCCCCCCCCTGTTTTGCTCCCTGTACTTATAAGGAGAAGTGGAGGTCCGGGCCAGCGTCTCTGCAGCGGCTGTGAAGAGATAAAATGGCGCTGGTAAGCTGTGCGGCTAAGCCCCGCCCCTTCCCGGCGCGATGTAGTCCAGCTTAAATTTTAAATTTTTTATACTGGCGGGGGTATCGTACATGGTGCCCGGGCACCGAATATGCATCTCTTGCCAGTCAAAAGACCCTCGGTAACTTGCTGCCCAGGGCGCTCCCCTCCAGCGCCCTGCACCCTGTGAGTGCCGTTGGTGTGTGGGAACATGGAGCGCAGCGCGACCGCTGCCCTGTACCTCCATTACTGAAGTCTTCTGCCGTCACTGAAGTCTTCTGTTCTTCTAATACTCACCCGGCTTCTTACTTCTGGCTTCTGTGAGGGGGATGACGGCGCGGCTCCGGGAACAAGCAGCTAGGAGCACCAAGTGATCGAACCCTCTGGAGCTAATGGTGTCCAGTAGCCTAAGAAGCAGAGCCCTTAACTCAGCAGAAGTAGGTCTGACTTCTCTCCCCTCAGTCCCACGAAGCAGAGAGCCTGTAGCCAGCAGGTCTCTTTGAAAATAAAAAACCTAACATAAAGTCTTTTCCAGAGAAACTCAGTAGAGCTCCCCTAGTGTGTGTCCAGTCTCTCCTGGGCACAGAATCCAACTGAGGTCTGGAGGAGGGGCATAGAGGGAATAGCCAGTTCACACCCAGTAAAAGTCTTTAAGTGTGCCCATGTCTCCTGCGGATCCCGTCTATACCCCATGGTCCTTTTGGAGTCCCCAGCATCCTCTAGGACGTAAGAGAAAACGCATGTGCACACTTCAACACTTATGAAAATGGCAGGGGCAAACGCAGGATTTTTGGTAATTTTTTTTTTTTTTTGGGGGGGGGGGGGGGGTTGGGTGCAGATATGAGAAAGAGAGTGAGAGAGAGAGAGAGAGAGAGGGAAAGAGACAAACAAAAAAAAATAGAGAGCGCACATATATGAAAACCTCCAACCCACTGGAAGTGTGTGTGTGTGTGTGTGTGTGTGTGTGTGTGTATGTGTGTGTATGTGTGTAAGAGTTATATACTGTATACACAGAGCCAAGGAGACATGGGAAGGGCGATAAAGACATAAGAAAGGAAAGAGACATGCGGAGAGAGCAACAGACATGTGGAAAGAGAGAGAAAGAGACAGGGACAAATGAAAATACTCCCCTGGCATGCAAAATTATACCTAATTTTAATTTTCATTTTAAACGAGAGAATTATAATTAAACATTAAAATGCTCATACAGGCAATCAAAATCCCATTATTTTTCTCTCATAGGGGGTCATTCCGAGTTGTTCGCTCGCTAGCAGTTTTTAGCAGTCGTGCAAACGCTATGCCGCCGCCCACTGGGAGTGTATTTTAGCTTAGCAGAAGTGCGAACGAAAGGATCGCAGAGCGGCTACAAAGTTTTTTTGTGCAGTTTCTGAGTAGCTCAAAACCTACTCAGCGCTTGCGATCACTTCAGACTATTCAGTTCGTTTTGACATCACAAACACGCCCTGTGTTCGCCCAGCCACGCCTGCGTTTTTCCTGGCACGCCTGAAAATGGTCAGTTGACACCCAGAAAAGCCCACTTCATGTCAATCACTCTGCGGTCAGCAGTGCGACTGAAAAGCTTCGCTAGACCCTGTGTGAAACTACATCGGCCGTTGTAATAGTACATCGCGCGTGCGCATTGCGCCGCATACGCATGCGCAGAAGTGCCTTTTTTTGCATCAATGCTGCACAGAGAACGAATGCAGCTAGCGATCAACTCGGAATGACCCCCATAGCCTTTTAAAGTATACGTTAAGGTTCAATTTAAACAAAAAAGGGACATGTAAAAGTAACTCATCTGCCTTAGGTTGATAATGCTAATTGAACCCACTTCTTTTTTGCACCAAAAAAAATGATTAAGTCAGAAGTCAAGGAATGTATAATGACCTTGGAGTCAGGCAAGATTGATAAAACATTTTTTTACTGGAATCTCCAGATTTTGATTGCCAAAGGGTCAAAAGTTCCAAGTGATAAGTGGATCAGGCGCGGAGATGTGATTTTTTTTCCCCCGGATACACCTCAGAATAAACGGAGCATCTGAAGTGGCATTTCCCAGCAATTTTTTGAAGCTTTGACCCCCTATATCTCAAAAACTGTGAGGCCTAGAGAAGAAAAATTTGGCATGGGTTAGTAGCTCTGTGGTAGTATCAAGTGTACAAAGTATCATGTAAATCTGAGTCGGTGGGTGTCATGCCTGAGTGAACTGACATGGAATGACCCTCCATCATGTACCGTAGGCATTTCAAACCTCGGTCCCCAAGGCACACGAACAGGGCAGGTTTTAGTGATATCTAGGCTTCAGTACAGATGGTTAAAGCAAAATAACTGAGGTACTAATGAAGTCACCTGTGTTCAGCATGGATCTCACTAAAACCTGGACTGTTATACCCAGGGCCGGATTAAGGCTTGGAGGTGCCCGAGGCACTTAAGACAGGGGGCCCCCCGGTGGAAGGTAATGGTTGTATATTAGATTGTGCTTACCTCCCAACATGTCCCATTCCAGGAGGGACAAAATGCTCTCTACCTGGACTATCCACTTAATATATGATTGGCGTCACCTGTGTTGTACTATTTAATTGATAAAACAGGCATTTCAACACAGGTAATTGCAATCATAAATTAAGAAGGAAGTCCAGGTAGAGAGCATGTTGTCCCTCCTGGAATGGGTCATATTGGGATGTATGGATTGTGTATATTACATTTAAACCAATGGTGTATATTTGTTTTAAACTAATAGTTTAATAATGGCTGTGTACTGTTTATAACTCCACCTAATTGAAAGACAACTATTTTATAAAATTTTCTTGTAGTGTAACAAAGAAAATTAACCTTAAAATACACATAGAAAAATAAAATAATTTATCTTGTCACATGCAAGAACAGCAGCAACCTTTGTACTACTTACACACTGGGACAGGACTCAGGAGGACTCTCTGTGTATGTCTATCTCTAGACCTAAATGGTTTAGTTGCATAACAGTTTACACAAGACTCAGACACCCAAGCAGGGAAGAGGAGAAGCTGGGATCCCTGTGTCACTTACAGCTTTCTCCACCCTCCTATCTCTCCTCTGGTCAGAAATCTCTGTCAGTAGCTCAGGAAACATGATACCCCTGTGTCTCTGCCTTTACTGCATACTATTTTGCTTGCATTCTGGCTGCTGGCTCTGCTGCTGCTTAAGAGGGAAAGCTAGTGATGTCAGTGTGCTCTGGTCGGGGGGCCCCCTGACAAAGGGGGCCCCAGGGTACAGTATGCCCTGCATCCCCCCCTTAATCTGGCTATGGTTATACCCCTTTCAGATTAAAAAGTCGGATCACATCCGGGATTTTGTACATGGGTCCAACCCAGATGTTACCCAGCTGAGACCCCTTTCAGACAGGCAGCTGGACCTGGCTTATTCCAGGGAAGGCGACGTCCCGGCACACAGATGATGAGATCATCTCCAAACGCCGACTCTTCCTATGATATAAATAGGACCCAGGCCAGATCGACCCGTTTACACTGAGCCTTATTCCATATTAGTAACCCCTTTGAATTTCTATGGCCAATAGGATAGCTATAGATGTAAACATAATGAAGTCCAAGTTTAGCGGCCATGTCGGATGCTGGCCGAACGAGCATGTTTATTTAAAGGGGCAATCATTTCCAAGACACGGTTTAGCCTTGTAAACGACTGCCCCTTTAAAAAACGCCCAAGCCCTGCCACCATCCCGCAAGGCCGCTGAACTTGGGACTTCGTTACATCCAGGACATTATGTATAAATTCAACCCATTCATATGATTGTCTGTACATCAGGCCAAGAGAACGGCCCGTGTTACATTACTGCATGCATTTACAGAATAAACAATAACACGTTTCATTTTAAGATGTGTTAAGGCTCAGTCCTGTATTCTCCTACGTGCGCAATAAGGGGGTAATTCAGACCTGATCGCTAGGCTACGTTTTCGTACAGCGAGCGATCAGGTCTAAACTGCGCAAGCATGTGCACCGCAATGCGCAGGGGCGTCGCACGGGTACAAAACGGATTGCCTCTCAGCGATGAGTTTGTGCGAAGGACCCATTCGCACGGGTGTTTGCAAGGAGACTGACAGGAAGAAAGCGTTTGTGGGTGGCAACTGACCGTTTTCTGGGAGTGTTTGGAAAAACGCAGGCGTGTCTAAGCGTTTGCAGGGCGGGTGTCTGACGTCAATTCCGGTCCCGGACAGGCTGATGTGATCGCAGCGGCTGAGTAAGTCCTGGGCTGTGCAGAGACTGCACAAGATCTGTTTGTACAGCTCTGCTACACATGCGTTCCCACACTTGCAAAGCTAAAATACACTCCCCCTGTAGGCGGCGACTATCTGATTGCCTGCTAGTGATCAGGTCTGAATTAGGCCCAAGCACGTAGCATCCACCAGTAGGTGCCATTCTGGCTACACGATGAAGGCCAGGTACGATGCATAGTTGGATGCACTTTCTGTCAGGTAGCTTGTGAGAGGTAAGCAATACTGGGGCAGATGTATTAACCTGGAGAAGGCATAAGGAAGTGATAAACCAGTGATATGTACAAGGTGATAAAGGCACCAGCCAATCAGATCCTAACTGTTAATTTACATATTGGAGCTGATTGGCTGGTGCCTTTATCACCTTGCACATATCACTGGTTTATCACTTCCGTATGCCTTCTATAGGTTAATACATCTGCCCCACTGTACATAAAAAGGGGATTGATGTATCGGCCAAATGTACAGAATAGCTGTGTGCTTAAACCACCCTCACACCACGTGCAGAAGTCAATCAGATCATGTGAGAAAAGACAACACAACTAACCTGGAGGTAGAGACACTCGATGCGACAGACACTAAGGAGCTGCCTGAAAATGATTCAGACGTCTCATGACTTCAGACTGACATACTATGGGGGAGATGTATCAAGACGCCTAAAGAAGACAAGCGGAGCTTAAAGCAACCAACCAGATTCCAGCTGTCATTTTATAGGAGATAAATGATAGTTGGTACGGGCAATGGAGGTGATTCAGACCTGATCGCTTCTGTGCGTTTTCGCTTAGCGGGCGCTCAGCGATTACCTGCGTATGCGTATGCACTGCAATGCACACTCACGTCGCTAAACAACAGGAATCGCCAACCAGTGACAGGATGGTGCAAAAATTCCGATCGCACGGACGTTCTCAAGGTGACTGACAGGAAGAGGCCGTTTGTGGGTGGCAACTGAGCGTTTACTGGGAGTGTCCGGAAAAACGCAGGCGTGCCCAAGCGTTTTCAAGGAGGGTGTCTGCCGTCAGCTCCAGCCCAGATCAGCCTGTTGTCATCGCACTGTAGGAGTAAGTCCTGGGCTGCGCAGAGACTGCACACAGTGGATTTTTGCAGCTCGGCGTACACATGCAATTGCACACTTGCACGGCGAATTTTCACTCGGTGACTGTTTGAACGCAGGACAGCAAAGTGAGCAGCCCAGCACAGGTCTGAATTACCCCCTATACCTCTACGTCTTCTCTAGAAGGTTTAATATAAAAGTCTCCTATTATCCTCATGTTGCATGCTACAGCATATAGCCGGAAATTCAGGAAGACATATTCACTATTGTGTCATAATAGTGAGGACAAAAAGTAATGAAAACTGCTACAACATACCTCCCAACATGACCCTCTCCAGGCGGGACAGAACGCTCTGCTCCTGGACTTCCCTCTTAATGGGCGGTATGTATTAAGCGGAAAATGCGGTAAACCCCCTGTTTACCGCATTTTCCTGATGTACCATCCCCCAGCCGGCAGGTCAACGCCGCGGCAGGGTTCGCCAGCTTTAGCAAGGCATGCTGGGAGGGATCCAATCGGATCCCTCCCAGCATGCCTTGCGGCCACTCCCGTCACCCTGCGCTTGCGCAGACTGACTCCTGGGGCCGAATCCCGGAAGTCAGGCTGCCGCTGTGCATCGCGGAGGACAGCTCTTATCGGAAGAGCTGTCCTCTGCAATGCTGATCGCATATGTAAGTACATATGCGATCAGCATCGTGGCGCAGCGCGGCGATGGGTGGCGATGTACATTAGTACATCCCGCCCATTAAGAGGGAAGTCCAGGAGCAGAGCATTCTGTCCCTCCTAGAGAGGGTCATGTTGGGAGGTATGCTACAATGGGTTTGGTCTAGAACACAACTTCTCAAACTCGGTCCTCAGGACCCCACACGGTGCATGTTTTGCAGGTCTCCTCACAGAATTACAAGTGAAATAATTAGCTCCACCTGTGGACCTTTTAAAATGTGTCAGTGAGTAATTAATACACCTGTGCACCTGCTGGGTTACCTGCAAAACATGCACCGTGTGGGGTCCTGAGGACCGAGTTTGAGAACCTATGGTCTAGAATGCTGTGCACTGTGAGTTAATTAAAAATGAATAATGGAATAGTAAATATTTTGTGTGCCTGTCAATAGAGGCTTCACATTACTGCAATGCGATCGCAGGATCCATTTTGCACATGCGCAGTTTCCCAATAATCCGAAAACTGCAGGTTGGATTGCTTATGCCATTTTTCCTCGTTTTGGAGTTGCGCTGGTCCCAGCACTGAGGCACCATTATGAGGCACAGGGCTAGCGATCCCTGTAAGATCATATTTACCATCTAATTAGCGGTTAGCTGCCAAGGAAGACGACACTGTGCAGCAGGCATCACTGTCTGCCCTCCTTACTTGGAGTGCATACACACTTGCAGAGAAACCAACCGACGTCGTTCATTTTCCCCCTTCCTGAGCGACAATGTTTACTATAATTGCCTGTGTGCAAGCCGCCGCTGTCAAGCGATGCGCCTGCCGGGGGGTCGTTAACGACTATCGCTGTCGGCCGTGCATGTAGCTCAATTTGGACTGTCATCCAAAACCTGAGTGGCTCGCCTGGCCGCGGCGTGACATCACTGAGCAATATGGTCATCACATCGCTCAGTGTGTACACACTTCCGCCACCAACCAGCCCAGAAGGGGAAACACTAGGCAACGTCGCTCATAAATCACATCACCTAGAACCTTTAGGTTCTCTATCTTAATATTTACTAATGATTTCGGGATGCGTTGCATGAAGCATTCCCTGGCATCAGGCTTGTGTTAGTTGAGGGCACCACAGCTTCTCACTAGCAGGCTGCCCGTGCTGCGTTATGTTCGGAAAGGAATACTGCCAGGTAGACACTTTATATGTCATTCACTTCCCGGCAGTGCACAAAACAACTATATATAGTCTTTATATACTTCCTAGATCAATACACCAAGCTTCTAACTCACTGCCACAACCGCCCTGTTATATGATAATATAACTGAATAGACCTAGGTCACCCCCAATCTGACGCCAAACTACTTGCATCAACTGCACATTGCGTAAAAATAAATAACATTTGGTGACACAACATTGAAGATTAATAACTGAGAGCAAACCTAATTTGCTAGAATAAACTCTAATTGAGATAATATAGTCAAAGTGTTTATACAAATACACAGTATATTCTACAGACACACAGCAAGTATTGGTTTACAATACAAAAATAAAATAAAAAAGGGCTTGGCGCAAAGCAATCCAGCAAAAATTTCCCGGAAGATTATTGTATGCTGTGTTTATCATTGGCCACAGCCGTTCATTCTTTATGATAGTTTTGGCAGTGATCCTCGTTGGGAACACCCTAACTACCCGCCCCGTACCAATTCATGGGTGTGAAAATCCCGACAACAATTGACCGACTGTCAACATCCCGACAAGATCAAAATACCGACATGGTCAAAATGCCAACATTTAAAATGTCATCGGGTCAAAAAGTCGACACAGGTTTTCATTGGTGTTTTTTATGTCGACATAGGTCGACATGGACACCACATAGGTGTACCGCTCGGCACACTATTATATTCCCCCTCCAGGTCCACTGGGATGGTAAAGTATGAACAAGTTGGTTTCAATGAAAAAATCCTGAAAAACTCATGTCGACTTTTTGACCTGTCGATATTTTTAAATGTCGGTATTTTGACCTTGTCATGGTTTTGACCATCAGTCAATGGTTGTCAGGATTTTGACCGTTGGGATTTTGATTGTAGGTAAATTGCCCGCATCCCTTCCATAATAATATATCTTATCGCAGTGCAGATTTAAGATGTACTAAGGAGCTTGTTTCAAACCCTCCCATAATCTATACCATATTGCCTAAACTTTAATAAATACTTGCGGCATGATGTAATGGCGGCCAAGATCGCCAGAGGTGCCGTATGCCGGCCGATCTCTGAGCTTTTTTTATTTAAAGGGGCAATCCCTTACAAGGCAAAACCATGTCTTGTAAGGGATTGCCCCTTTAAAAAAAAATCTGACATTGGCAGGCGACCCGCAACTCCGTCATTACATCCCGCCCTTGGTGTTAAATGCCTGGGAGGATGTTGGCAAAGAGAGATCCAGAAAACAAAGTATGGTCAATGAAAAAAAAAAAGAAATCCAGAAAGTGGATCAAAGACACTTCCCTATGTACGAGGCAGGCAGCTAAGTAGGCAGGAAGAATATGTACAAAGCAAAATGATGATATATGCAGTATATAAATATATATAAATGATGATATATGTGCAGTACACACATGCACCCACAGTTGGCTGCAATTGTATTATAAATTGTGTTCTGCATTACACTTTGAAGTTGTTCACGTGATTGGTTTGTATTTACCTTACACCTCCTGGGGTGCTTCACTAAGGACCTCTTTGTAAATAACTCGTGAAGCCTGTAGGGCTTTCTCATAGCAATTAGAAATCCCATAAATCATCCACTGTACATTAAGACAAAAGGCTTTCACATTGCAGCAGCAGGATAGAGACAGTCTTGCTTTTTGTAGCAGCGCTGCAGAGCTTTGTACTTCTTTTGAAAATCACATTAATTAAATCAAACATCTAAACTCATCTACATTTTCCCCCTCATTACAATTTTCATAGCACTTTGGGGGTTATTCAGAGTTGTTAGCAAACCAAAAAAGCACACTAATGGGCCAAAACCATGTGCACTGCAGGGGGGGGGGGGCAGATGTAACATGTGCAGAGAGAGAGAGAGAGAGAGAGAGAGAGAGAGAGAGAGAGAGAGAGAGAGTTAGATTTGGGTGGGGGGTGTTCATACTGAAATCTAAATTGCAGTGTAAAAATAAAGCAGCAGGAAATTTATCATGTGCAGAAACAATATAACCCACCCACATCTAACTCTCTCTGCACATGTTACATCTGCCCCACCTGCAGTGCACATGATTTTGCCCAATTGCTAACTTTTTTTGTTTGCTAATAGCTCTGAATAACCCTCTCTGAGTCCTACTGGGAGAAAAGTGTTTTATAAATAATAATATTATTATTATTATTATTATTATTATTTATATAGTGCTCTTTCTCCAAAAGAACTGCAGGCACTTAACAGAATGAACATAGGGGGTCATTACGAGTTGATCGCACGTAGCAACTTTTTGCTGCCCGTGCGATCAACTAGACGCCGCCTATGGGGGAGTGCATTTCTGCATAGCAGGGCTGCGATCGTTTGTACAGCCCTGCTATGCAAATAAAGTTTTGTGTAAAAGAAGATCAGGGTATGAGTTACTTAGCCTGTGCGATCGATCCAGCGTTGCAGGTCCCGGAATTGACGTCAGACATCCACCTTCCAAACGCCTGGACACGCCTGCGTTGGACTCACCACTCCCCCAAAACGGTGAGTTGCCGCCAGGATCCGCCTTCCTCCTGTCAATCTTCTTGCGGTCGCCGCTGCGACCGCTTTCTTCATTATCCGCGTCGCTGCCTAGTGACCGCCGTTGCCAGGCAACAACTCACCTGCGCAATGTGGCCGCCGCACATGCGCAGTATCAACACGATCGCTCGGCTGCGACGAAGTGCAGCGTGCGATTGGGTCGGAATGACCCCCACAGAGGGCTATTCAGTGTAGTTGGCACACCAAAAAAGCACACTAATGGGGAAAACCATGTGTACTGCAGGTGGGGCAGATGTAACATGTGCAGAGAGAGTTAGATTTGGGTGGGTTATATTGTTTCCATAGTAAATACTGGCTGCTTATTATTTTACACTGCAATTTATATTTCAGTTTGAACACACCCCACCCAAATCTAACTCTCTCTGCACATGTTACATCTGCCCCACCTGCAGTGCAACATGGTTTTGCCCATAAGTGTGCTTTTTTGGTTTGCTAACAAACCTGAATAAGGACATAGGGGGTCACTCTGAGTTGATCATGGCTGTGCTGAATTTAGCACAGCAACGATCATGCTCACAGACATGCGGGGGGACGCTCAGCACAGGGCGAGACCGCCGTGCATGTCCCCCCCCCCCCCGCACAAGTCCAGCGGCGATGCCTTTGTACTTGTTGAGTAACTCCCGGCCAGCGCAGCTCCTGCGGCTGGCCGGGAGTTGCTCGTCGCTGCCACTGGTCACAGCGGCTGCGTGTGACGTCACGCAGCCGATTCAGCTCCCCGCACGGTCCGGACACGCCTGCGTTGGCCGGACCGCGCCCCCAAAACGGCAGCCTAACGCTGCCATGCCGCCCCCTCCCGCCCATCGACCGCCTCTGTCTGTCAATCAGGCAGAGGCGATCGCTATCCACCATGCGCAATTCTGACCCGATCGCTGAGCTGCGAACAACTGCAGCGAGTGATCGGGTCGGAATGACCCCCTTAATACAGTACAGAAACAATAACGTAGAGAAAAGCTTTTCATAAAATACAGAGCATGGAGATACTACAGGGACATTAGTGAAATGCTTGAGTAATCATATTAATAATAATAATTATTAATTATTATTATTACTACATTAGGTTATAGCCAGCAGAACGTTTCTTTTGTTACAAAGGGGCAGATGTATTAACCTGGAGAAGGCATAAGGAAGTGATAAACCAGTGATAAGTGCAAGGTGATAAAGGCACCAGCCAATCAGATCCTAACTGTTAATTTACATATTGAAGCTGATTGGCCGGTGCCTTTATCACCTTGCACATATCACTGGTTTATCACTTCCTTATGCCTTCTCCAGGTTAATACATCTGCCCCAAAATGTTTAAAGACATTCTGCACAAGTAACACATAACTAATAGGTGATGGACAAACTTCACTTTCCGGAGTGCACTTTTATTTGTAACTTTGTGTTCTTACTGCATATAAAAATAAAAAAGAATTATAGTGTAGGACCTGTTCTTGATACCAAGTGCTTGGCGGACACAGGGCCCAATTCAGGTTGGATCAAGCAGTAGTCGGGAAACTGCATACGCAGGAACCATTCTCTGCAATTGCAGAACGGGTCCCGTGATCGCATTGCAGTAATGCGAGCGCCTCTGTGCATTACTGTCATCCCCGTTTTCCGGGAGTGGGGAGGCCAAGGACTGCGTCGCGAAACGCCCTGCGACAGGTAAGCTCAGCCTGCCGTTGCAAATGAACATTGTGACCGATGTTCACAATATTTATCCCGGACTGCGATGCCATCGCAGTATTGCTATCGCAAATGCAGGGAGGAGGTGGTATGCATCTGCGAGCAGCTTTGCAATTGCAAATCATGCTGAATTAGGCCCACACACAGCAAGAAACCCCCTTTCCACCCATTTCTTGCATTATAAGTATCCTGAGTAGCAAAATGAATGATTGCTTCAGCACCAGGAGCAGCGATGTGTCCGTTCTGTGCCTTAGTGGGAACGACTTCCGCACAACCCATCCCAGGTCTGCTTCTCTACACATGACATCATTTTGTTACATACAGTACACCTGCACGCTCCAGCGGAACTCTAGACTGCATTCACACAAAAAGGTGCACAGGGTCCAAAACTCTTTGTGCTGGAGACTGCTGCCCTGCGCTGGCCCTGCCCCCATACACATGACATCACACAGGGCTGCGGGGCCGTCACACAAGGGGATGCTCCGGGCAGCGCTACACACTGTAATAGCGCTACTTGCAGCAGGATGCCACTCCAGGTACCCTGCTAGCCAGATTCATGGGTCATTGGACTCGCCATCTGGTACTCAGCGCAGCCTCTCGGTCCACTTCTCGGCCGCCTGCCCCCCCACACCCCCTCCGTCCCACCCACGGCCCGTATACAGGGTGTGCCGCGAGGTCAGGCCCTCCTGACTTGTGGCATGTTATTTAAAAAAAAATATTTTACTCTTCTGCCCATCACTTTTTACTCCCAAAGTGATGATATAAAGGAGAGTGTTATCATTTAAAGAGGGCACATCTTCTTTTTCTCTATTCCAGAAAAGTGTCTGCCTCGTAACATTTCAAATGGACAAACCCGATGGCACAGGGGTTAGCATTGCTAGCTCATAGCTCTGGCCATGATGGGTAGGATTCTGACCAGGGCCCTATCTTGCTTGGGGTTCGGTATGATTTACCTACGGACACAATTCTGACAGTAATAATACCGACAGCCATTGACCGACCTTCGTCATGCCGACATGTTCAAAATGCCGACATAGTCAGAATACCAACATTTGAAATGCTGACATTTCAAAATACCGACATGAGTTTTTCGGGGGGGGGTTGGGTGTCAGTGTGGACATAGGTTGACATGGACACCGTGTAAGTGTACCGCGTCCCCTCGCATGGCTCGCTGCGCTTGGCACACTATTATATTCCCCCTCCAGGTCCACTGGGATGGTAAAGTATGAACAAGTCTGTTTTGGAGCAAAAATTCCTTAAAAACACGTCGGCATTTTAGATTTCGGTATTCTAACTATGTCGGCATTTTGGACATGTCGGTATAATGAATGTCGGTATTTTGACCGTGTCGGTATTTTGACTGTCGGTCAATGGCTGTAGGGATTATGACCGTCGGTATTGTGTCCATCGGTAAATCAACTGCTACACGTTCCCAAACTGTGTGTCTAGGAACCCTGGGGTGCCTCAGGACGGGTATGTGTCGTTGGATCGACCCAACTTAGGTCGACAGTCATTAGGTTGCCCACTGAAGGTCGACATGGGCATTAGGTCGACAGGTGAAAGGGTTGACATGAGCTTTTGGTCTTTTTTTGGTGTTGTTTTCTTCGTATAGTGACGGGGAACCCAAATTAGTGCACCGTGTCCCTTCGCATGGTTACCGTTCCCAATTGTAGTCCACGTGGATCGTAAAGTATGAAAAAGTCCAAAAACGGGAAAAAAAGTGAAAAACTCATGTCAACCTTTTGACCTGTCGACCTAGTACATGTCAACCTACTGCCCATGTCGACCTAGTGCATGTTGACCTAATGCCAATGTCGACCTTCAGTGGTCGACCTAATGACTGTCGACCTAAGTTGTGTCGACCTAACGACCGTATCCCCTTAGGACACTAGCACGGGTGCCTTGGATTGGTGGTTCAGGATCAATTCAAACTATTTTTGGTCAAAGTAATAGACAAAACCAGTGCTTGTGGCTGCCAATTATAAAATATGAGGACAAACAGAAGCAAATATTGTCCCGCACCACACTAAAGAAACTAAGATGACACATAAACATAATTTACTTATTGCTTTCTAAAATTCTCAATAAGAAACTTTTGACCTAGGTGTGGCGTGAAAAAATTCTGATACTCTAGTCTAGGGCGCCATTATTCAAAAAAGTTTGGGAGCCACTGGCTTATAGGCAGTATACATAAGCTTTGTCTGCAGACTGGGGAGACCTTATATCTGTTATCAGCGATCAGGCTAAAAATCGTAATTTCTGTGCATGCGTATGCACCGCAATGCGCAGGCGTTTCGTACGGGTACAATGAGCATCTTGGGTTTGCACAGAGTGTAACGAACATTCCAGTCGCATGGCCGAACGCAGGAAGATTGACAGGAAGTGGGCGTTTCTGGGTGTCAACTGACCGTTTTCAGGGAGTGCTTAGAAAAACGCAGGCGTGGCTGGGCGGGTGTGTGACGTCAAAAGCCATCCCTCCGTCGTTAGAATCAAATCACACGAAGAGTAACTACAGGGCTGGTCTTGTTTTGCACAAAAAGATTTTGCAGGCGCTCTGCTGCACAAGCGTTCACACTTCTGCAAAGCGAAAAATCACTCCCCAGTGGGCGGCGACAATGCGTTTGCACGGCTGCTAAAAACTGCTAGCGAGCGATCAACTCGGAATGACCCCCTATGTCTCAGCACATGAACACATATTTCAATTGTGACAATTATCCACGTTCTCTCCCATGTAATTGTCCAGGGCTCTGGATACCTGCACATAAGCCGTTTTAGTCCTGCAGATCTCATTTATCTTCTGTGAGACAGAAATGAGGCACATTACAGATTATTGATCCCCACGGGAAAAGCATTGCCTCTGCGTATCCGCACCTTCATATGAAGTAGGACACAGAAGAATGCAATACTATTATGGGACTTATAGTTCCACAGACTATTTGAACATTTGGATGACAGTGCAGTGCTCACATTTTATTGTCTTATTGAACTTGAACTGGCACTTTATTTAAAGGATACATTTTATTTCAGCGTAAGATAGAGGAATTTACTAAAAGGGCTGTTTTCATGTATGCAGACTGAAAAAGTGTTTACTGAGTAGAAAGGAGAAATTGTGTCTTGATTACTTAATCTTGCCATATTGGTGGATACTTAACCGCTTCCCACCTTTTTTGCTCCAGAAAGCGGGTCCCCCTCCTCATCAGTGATATTTGGGAAGATCGTACATGCGCACTAGAGAGCAAACACTCTCCAGAGTCTTTGCTCTTAATGCGCAGCACCATCATCCAGTAGGGTATCCCGTCTCTAGGTCGACCACTATTGGTCGCCATAACTAGGTCGACAGAGTCTCTAGGCTGACATGTTCTAGGTCGACAGGCAGGGGCGCCAAAACATGTTGTAGTTGGGGGGGCAATATATAAAAATACATTTTGGCGCTCCCCCCACCATGATTATCCACCCCTACTCCACCCTATGTGGGGAGCACTTACCCCCCAGATCACCACGGAGAATCTGACTTCAAAACTCCGGCGCCGTAGCATGCTGCTCTGTGTCCTCCTGCCCTAGCCGGCTCTCAGATGCATTACTGGGAGGAGGTATGGCTATGCTGAGCCCGTTGGGACATCCCCGCCTCCGACGCCTATGTTGACAGGTCAAAAGGTCGACATGAGTTTTTCACAATTGTTTTCTTTTTTTTTTACTTTTTCATACTTAACGATCCACGTGGACTACAATTGGGAAGCAAGCCATGCAAGGGGACATGGTGCACTAATTGGGGTTCCCAGTCACTGTACGGAGAAAACGACACCCCAAAAAATAATAAACCTCATGTCGACATTTTGACCTGTCGACCTAGAACATGTCAATCTAGAAGCCCTGTCGACCTAGAATCCATTTCGACCTAGTTACTGTCGACCAATAGTGGTCAACCTAGACACTGTCGACCTAAGTGTGGTCGACCTTCCATACCACATTCCTCCAGAAGATGTCACTGGGAAGATGGAGCAGGCTGTGGGGGAAGAATCTGCTTCCCGGATGAATGGGGAAAAGGCAGCGGATCCAGGCTCCTCCAGCAAACCCAGGCCTAGGTAATTAGTACCCGTTCACCCTCTAGATGCCAGTGTGCATAACTGTTACATCATTTTATTATTCACTTATTTATTTGGTCTGTAGTAATTCTCGGCAGCGGCAGGCAAACTATTAGGTCGACATTAAGGTAGTCTTACACAGGGTCGGATGGGCCGACAGGGGAACAGGGGAAACCCGTGGTGGGCCCCACTGCCTGTAGGCCCTCCTCCTCTACGGATCAGGTTCTAGACTCTATTCTTGTGCACTTGAATTATGCATTGTACATACAGTATGTTACATTATACTTCATAATAATATGGTTTATTATATATTTCTCAAGGGGCCCAGCCCATGGGCTCTGTAATGGTTAGCCAAACCTCTGTTGCGGCTGGACACGCCCCCACTGGAGCCTGACCATACCCTTAAGCATGGGCCCTTACAACAGCATTCCCCCGGTGGATCCTTCATGCCCCAGTCAGAAACCGGTCTTTTAGTAGTTTTTAGAAAACATAACTAGTTTTAGTAACTAACTGGCAGCCGATGAATGCGCTGATTATGGGGAGATCAGTGTTCCAATCCATCAATTATGACAGTGATGCTTCAGCAGAAACAAAAGAATGTGCTATACAGTAAGAATATAGATTCTATTATTTTACACTCTCTCTATATATGTTACTTAGGTCTGTTCGCCTCTATATATGTCTCTAAAACAGATGACATTTGGTAATGCTGAGTGTTAATTGTGGATGTGATATGTTCATAAGTAGATATAGAACTTTTTATCAAATTAATTGATTTTGACAGGTCTACGCCTCCTTACCATACCTCCTGGCATGCCCCCTTTTATACTCTTTTGATACAGTGTAATATAAAGTTTGTAGAACTTTATATTAAACTGTATCAAAAGATAATTGTTTTGAAGTTGTAACTTCATTCATAGAAATTCTGACCAGAGATTTAGTGAGTTATTATGTCAAATACAACACTGATAATTTTAACATCAGCAGTGATGCATATTATGAATCGATTAAAGATATCGATTAGGATAATACATTGTAAAGATAATACATTTGTGTTATTTTAAAAAGTGGGCCTTAATGTGGAGTCAGGCATTTCCTATGGTTAATATTTCAGACCAGCCATACATATCAAACGCTTTAAGGACCACAAGATATCCTGAGAAAAGAGTATTGATTTTAAATAGCAGGTCCTTGCGCGATTAATACAGACAGCACACATTACAAAAGGCTTAGATGTCCGGAGTATAAACTGTCAAATCGAGACCAGCATAATTAATGCAGACAGCACACCAACTGGAACAATTATAGCGGCGTTGAGCGACATTCTATCCAAAACAATTTTGTTTTGAGAGGCACTTGATATAAAGTTTAGAGAATTTTATATCAAGTTTATATCAAAAGAAAATTGTTTTTAATAGAATGTCGCGCAACGCCGCACGTCAAAACAATCGGATGAAAGAAGTATATTACACCGTATTAAAACCGGGTAGCTTTTGCGGTTTTGATAAATATTATGAATAGTTTAAAAATAAATTTAAAAGATCCGACATAAGAAAATGGTTACAAGAGCCAGACACATACACGTTGCACAAGCCGGTAAGAAAAAAAACTATAAAAGGAACATGATTAGTGTATCAGGTATAAATCACCAGTGGCAATGCGATTTGGTTTCGCTCATAGATCTGTCAAAGTACAACAACAGTATTAAATATATATTAACTATCATCGATATATTCAGTAAGAGGGCCTGGGCTGAAAGTCTGGCCACTAAGAACGCCACAACAGTCGCTAATGCTTTTGAAAAAATATTCCAGCAGGGGGAGATGGCGAAGAAGCTACAAACGGATAAATGTAAAGTTTTTCTAAACTACATCCTAAAAAAGGTATTAGAAAAATACGGTACACAGCATTTCACAACCAATAATGATATGAAAGCTGCTGTTATAGAGCATTTCAATAGGACTTTAAAAACACAAATGTGGCTGTATTTCACGGGGAAGAATACTTACAGATATATAGACATTTTACAAAACTTCATACGCAGCTATAATAACACTTACCATAGAACGATTAAGTGTGCTCCAAGCGATGAGGAAATATTTGTAATACGCGGTGTGAGCACGAAAGGTCTTAAGCCGCTTTACACGTTGGAGGATCTCTACGGTGAGATTATTACAGGCAGTTTTTACCCCGAAGAGCTTCAAAGCATACCAAAAACTATAACAGGATTTACAAAGTGGAAAAGATTTTAAACAAATAAGACGGTCAGAGGTTGGAATTACGCGTTAGTCAAGTGACGAGGATACCCCACAAAATGTAACTGTTGGGTTACTGCATCGGAGATAAAAGATATATCTGAGATAAAAGATATATAAACAAAGAGGGAGATGGATGATAAATCGATCTACATAACACTGCCAAGTAACGCCTCAGCCGCTATATTTCCGCAAAATAAAATTTCTAACTATACGACAAAGTTGGCTAAGCCGATAGACTTAAACGGCGAATGGGAAGTAGTTCTTACAGAATTACAATATCCGCACAAATGGAATACATTGGATGTACAAGATTGTATGATGCAACTAACAAAATGGGATGCACCTATTGTGAATGTCATAACCGTGTGGGTGAAACTCAGCTTTTATGAAACAATTGACGCGCTACTTGAGGTAATCAACGGTGAAATTGCACAACATAAACTGAACGAACGGTTCTTCAAATTCCTTATGTCTATCCCAAATCCTCCCCTCCCAAAGGATAACCCTAACCCTCTCCCTTATGTCTGACCCTAACCCTCCCCTCCTGTAGCCTAACCCTAACCCTCTCCCTTATGTCTGACCCTAACCCTCCATTCCTGTAGCCGAACCCTAATTTATGTGTGGAGTTCAAAGTTTTAACAATATTACACAAATGTAATTTATTCTTCTGTTTACATATATAAGGATTTCATTGGAAATAAGAGAGAACTATACCATCATCCATTGTTGAGCAATCCAAAGTGCAAGTAAGATCGCTACTATTTTTTACATAATTTGTAACACCCCTTATGCCTAACTCTAATCCTCCCCTCCCATAGCCTTACACTAACTCTCCCCCTTATGCCTAACCCTAATATTACCCTCCCATAGCCTAACGCAAATCCTCCCTCTCATGCTAACCCTAATCCTCTCATTCCATAGCCTAAACCCCCCATATATGCCTAACCCTAATCCTCCCCTCCCACAGCCTAACTCTAACCCCCAGTTTCCCAATTAAAATTTACATTAACATTAACGATAAGCAAGAAGACCTTGTGTAACGCTGTAAAGTGCCATAACGCCGTTTCAACCATACAAGTCTTTTTCAAGGTATGTATGAAAAAGACCTGTATGGTCGAAACGGCGCTGGTGCATGCTGAGAGTGGATATTTATAGTTCTCATCATTTTATTTGAAAGCAAGTTTTGCCGCCTGTTTCACTTGTGAGATACGCTGGGGTCATAATACAGTGGGCATTCCGGATTCCCCACCTGTATTGCAGTTTTTAAATCTGCTCCAAATGCCCCGGTAGGCACTTTACAGCGTTACGCAAGGTCTTCTTGCTTATCGTTAATGTTAATGTAAATTTTAATTGGCAACCTTTTGAAAAAATAAAGAGAATAATTTTTCCTTCAATCAACTTCATTGGATTGTCATTTAAAGATACCTTTATATGTGGAGTGAACTCGTCCAACACGTGAGTGGGGTACGCTGTGCCTATATGAACTGCTGCATTATCATTAGAAAAGATACCTTTATGTGTATTTCCCTATCTCCCACTATGTGAGTCTTGGTACGCTCTATTCTGTATTTGTATCGGTGGTGAGATCCTATCCTTCCTTCTATCAAGTTTAACCGCACACCAGGGCTCTATTTCTGGATACCACGAAACAGACTCTTATACATTATTACACATTGGATTTTTTTCTGTTCTTTTTTGCATATTTGCTGTGGACATTTGGATCAAAACGGGTGACCCAAGGATTCTTTTTTGGAAAACCAGACAGTATTGTTGAATCTATTTCCTCCATTTTAATTTTATTATACTTTTGTCTCTTAATTATTTGGCGCCTTTGATCACATCCCTTTCCCTCTTGCATTTGCTCTCTTTCTTACCTGTTTTTGGGCAGGTATTAGGGGTTTTAATTGGGCTGACCACATTCAGTGCATCAGAGTTTACCCATCCATTTAATTTTTCACCGGGATGTAGTTATGTGACTGGCGGTCAGGAAACCACCGGTAACAATACCGACTACTACATCCCGCCCCCCCCCCCTCACAATTCCAACAGTCTGCATGCCGACCAACAGGGACTATTCCCACTCGTGGGTGTCCACAACACCCATACAGTGGGGACAGAACCTGTGGCGAGCGCAATGAGCCACCGAGCCCACAGCTTTGTTGTACTCGCCCCCCTCACTGAGCATCTAAATGCTGGGATTCCGCCGTCGGTATGGTGACGATCACATGATACCAACCCTTTGAAACGATATAGCAAAATACATGTATAAGCGGGTTTACTATGAAATGGTATCCGGTTGATAGATAGACAGTGTCTAGTTAGACAGTCAATAGATAGACACCATATGTTAGACAGACATTAGGTCGACGGGGTCAAAAGGTCGACATGTTCAAAAGGTCGACATGAAAAAGGTAGACAGTACAAAAGGTCGACAGGGTCAAAAGGTCGACATGAAACTGGTCGATATAAACAAGGTAGACACCATGTTTTTTGCATAGATAGATTAGTAACTATTTTTTTATACTGTTGATACACAGGGCAGGATGTACTTAGGCTGCGGACTATGGGGTCATTCCGCCCCGTTCGCTCACTGCGTTTTCACGCAGCAGAGCGAACGGGTCCCTGCTGCGCATGCGCCAGTGCCTTTGTGCGCCGGCACCTTTGTGCGCCTGCGCATGCGGGACGGCCGATGGCCGTTGCAGGACAGCGATCGCCTTTGCCTGATTGACAGGCAGAGGCGATCGATGGGCGGGAGGGGGCAAAACGGCGGCGTTTGGCTGCCGTTTCGTAGGCGTGGTCCGGCCAGCGCAGGCGTGGCCGGACCGAACGGGGGGCGTGCCGCAGTGGCTGCGTGACGTCATATGCAGCAGCTGCGGGCCGGGGAGTGAGGAGTAGCTCCCGGCCAGCTCGCTAAATCTGCACTGGCCGGGAGCTACTCCTGAAGTGCAAAGGCATTGCCGCTGTGCGATGCCTTTGCACTTCTGCAAGGGGGGCCGGACTGACATGCGGGGCGGACTAGCCCTGTGCTGGGCGTCCCCCCACATGTCTGAGTTCATGATCGTAGCTGTGCTAAATTTTGCACAGCTATGATCAACTCGGAATGACCCCCTATGGGCCTAATTCAGCATGAGTTGTAGTTCTGCTAAAAGCAGCAAAACTCCAACTCTTTTCACTAGCATGCAGGGGGCCGCCCAGCACAGGGCAAGACCGCTCCGCATGCCAAATCCGCCCCTCCTGCTAATAGCGCTCGCATCTTAAGGGTGGTATCCCGTCTCTAGGCCGACCACACTTAGGGCGACAATGTCTAGGTTGACCACTATTGGTCGACAGTAAGTAGGTCGACATGGTTTCTAGGTCGGCATGGTCTCTAGGTCGACCTGACACAAGGTCGACATGAGTTTTTCACTTTTTGTTTCCATTTTTTTTTAACCTCTTTCATGCTTTACGATCCACGTGGACTACAATTGGGAATGGTAACCTGTGCCGAGCGCAGCGAGGAACCTTGCAAGAAGCATGGCGAGCGAAGTGAGCCATGCGAGGGGACACGGTGCACTAATTGGGGTTCCCGGGCACTCTACGGAGAAAATGACACCAAAAAATAATTAGAAAAATCATGTGGACCTTTGGTCCTGTCGACCTTGTACATGTCGACCTAGAGACCATGTCGACATAGAAACCTTGTTGACCTACTTACTGTCGACCAATAGTGGCCGACCTAGACACTGTCGACCTAAGTGTGGTCGACCCTATGATCCACATCCTTAAGGGTAGCCCTCAGCCTCCGCAGCCTAGCTGCGAAGGCAGTCAATGGGCCGCCATGTTTTGGGTCGCAGCAGCTGCATGTGATACCACGCAGCTGCCGCGGCCTGCCCCATAAACGGTCCAGACATGCGTCCATTTTTTACGGGCCTCACCTCCCCGAATGGTACGACTGTAGCACTGACCGTTCCCATCTGTTTAACACATCGGTCCCTATTTATAGTGACGTCACTAGGGGAGTGTGGCCCGCACCCGGGTGTCACCCACCGGTTCCTGTCACAGTGTGGGAGCCGTCGGTGCACCCAGATGTGTCTCAGGGGGCAGCCCAGCATTAAAATGGTAGTCAGACCGTGAGGCCATGCCCCCTTCCCGCGACGCCACGCGCGCCGGCCTTTCCAGCCCACCTGGAGTCACTGACGTCGCTGCCTATTAATGTGCAGCAATAACACAGTCATTTCTATCGGCGCTTAGCGCAATGATAGAAAATCGCATTGCCAGTAAAATTTTGAAGAAACAGCTGAGTATCGCCCGGCGAGAGTGGCCGGCAGCATTAGGGTCTTAGAGGTCTATTCATTAACATTATTTTTACTAAAATAATGTGAAAAAGGGAGTTTTCTGTTTTCACACCCTTTTCACATTATTTTAGTATCACCTGAATGTATTAAAGGGCATTTGGAGCAGTTTTCATAAAATACTGCTCCAAACCCTTTAATTCACTTTTTTTTAGTAACCCACATCGCATTCCCCATACTTATAATGTGAAATGCGATGCGGACAAATTTTTTTTTTTTTATGCAATATTTTTATTAAAGAGATGTCGAATAAATCAATACAGATCGAACAGGAGATGAGGACACCAAATAAATTCAAAAGAACATACATGATATCCCATAGGATATGTAGAAACATAAAAATAAGGGGTGCATCAGCAATACAATAGAAATATCAACAACAAATTTTCTGTAGTTTTACAAAAGACGAAAAGAGAAAAGGAAAGAAAAGATCAGGGATGAAAAGAGAAGGAAAAGGAGAAGAGGGAGGGTGGGGAAGGAAAGGGAGACCACTAAGGGGGTATCCATGGTTAGATTGCTACACAAGGGGCGGCCATCATTACCAACAGACCTAAACATAGTAAACAATTGCTCGATGAGTTTGGCACCTGAACAATAAGGTTTCAACACAGTATATCACACCCGGGAAATAGAGGTTTTAACATAAGTGAACCAGGGTTCCCAAGTCCTCATATATTTATCCGACCTATCACGCAAGGAAGCTGTAAATTTCTCCATCGTGGAGATATACCATATTTTGGACAGTAACATGCTCATAGGGGGGATATTGGGCTTTTTCCAGCATTTAGCTAACACACATCTGGCAGCATGAAGAATTTGGAGTACAAGACTACCCGCATGGCTGCAAATATTAGGCAAAGGAAGGCCCAGCAAAGCCGTCCAAGGACCCAATGTTACTTGGGTGCCAAGAACAGAACCAATAAGGGTCTCCACTTGGACCCAGAAAGGGCGGATTTTGGGGCAGGACCACCAAATGTGTTTGATGTCTCCAATCTGACCACACTCTCGCCAGCACAATGGGGTTGGACCCAGGGAAAATCCTATGCAATGTCGCTGGGACCAGATACCATCTGGTATATACTTCATAGGAGTTTTCCTTTACTAGAGAGGAAATAGAGGACTGGGCGACATTTTGCCTAATGATCTCCCAGGAATCCTCCCCAGGTGGGGGGCCCAAGTCCTGCTCCCATTTACTTTCATGAGGCAGTGTGTCTGCTGATTTCAATGAGCGTAATAGACTATACAATATAGAGATAATACCTTGTCGCATAGGAGAGTAAACACAAAGACGTTCAAAAGGGGTAAGTTGGCGGATAACCTTAGATTTTGGAAGGGAATTTAAGAAAGAGCGGAGTTGTAGAAATTCGTATAGAACAGGTTGGGTGATACCATATTTGTCACTTAAAGTGTTTAAGGAGCGCCAGGAAGTACCTTCAATAAAATCAAAGACCAGTTCCGGACGTGGGTTCAGGTGAAACCACGAATGGGAACATAGGGTGGAGCCAGGAGGGAAATCCTGATTATCCCAAATAGAGGTGATGGGGGATGGGGACGTTTAAAGACCGTAATGCCGAATGCAGAAAGACCATAGGGAGCAAGTGAGTTTTGTAGTGGGAACGCACGATTGTATCTTCTGATTAGGCTTAACAGGTGTAAGTAAGGAAATCAAAGTGGAAACCTTGGCCGACAAGAGTTCAATTTGTATCCAAGGTAAGTGGGGTGTTTGAGAGAACCAGGTAAGTGCCTGGCTCAAGTGAGTGGCATGATAGTATTTGCGGACATCCGGTAAACCTCTGCCTCTAGCCACCGGGTCCCTTATCAGGGTGGAGGTCTTAACTCTAGGGGGTTTATTAGACCATATGAATTTTAAGAAGAGTTTCTGCATTCGACACAAAGCCTATGCGGGGATGCGTACCGGGATTGTTTGGATCAGATATAAAAGCCTGGGTAAGATGTTCATTTTCACTAAGACTATACGTCCAAACCAGGACATGATCTGTTTGTCCCAAGCTCGTAGATTAGATTCAATACAATTAAAAAGGGTTGGGAAATTCTCGGAATACAGAGACCCATAGGAACTCGTGATAAACACACCTAAATATTTAATTTTCTTAGAGCGCCAAGAGAAATTAAAGTTAGCGGCAAGGAGAGACCTGGTTTCCTCGCTGAGATGCAAGGGAAGGGCTTCCGACTTGGAATAGTTGATGTGGTACCCTGAATAAAAAGAATATGACGATAGAGTTTGGAATAGGTTAGGGATGGACGTATGGGGGGAGGAGAGAGTTAACAGAACATCATCCGCAAATAATGATAATTTAAACTCCACATCCTTAACTAATACACCTTTAATATCAAGGTTTGCCCTAACCATACATGCCAGGGGTTTGATAGTCATAGCAAAAATTAATGGTGACAAGGGACACCCCTGACGCGTACCGTTGGTAATTTGGAATAAGCAAGAATCCTTGCCATTTACCCGAACTCTAGCCGAAGGGTTGAAGTAGAGTGCCTGAATGCCCTGGAGTAGGCTTCCTCCCAGGCCGAACCTACGCAAGGTAGCAAACATAAAGGGCCACAGTATTTTATCAAAAGCCTTCTCTGCATCAAGCGAGAGAAGGATAGAAGGCATTTTAGCTTTGTTAATATTAACTAAATTAATAGTTCTTCGGGTATTGTCTCTAGCTTGTCGGCCCGGGATGAAGCCCACCTGGTCAGCATGTATCAGTTGCGGGAGAACTGAGTTCAACCGTAGAGCCAGGATTTTGGCGAACAGTTTGATATCGTTATTTAACAGGGAGATAGGGCGGTAACTAGAACACGAGTTGGGGTATTTCCCTGGTTTGTGAATTAAGACAATCTAGTGTACGGGGGGACAGAGGTTCACCCTTGAGGAAACCATTAAAGAGCCTGCAAAGGTGGGGCAGAAGGATCCCCTTGAACGTCTTAAAATACATAATAGACATACCATCAGGCCCAGGGGCCTTACTTGGCTTCTGAATCTTAAGGGCATTGTCTATTTCTTCAATCGTTATCTCCGAAACCCAACTGAGACACCACCGAACCACTCAAAGACGATAAGTTGCATTTATCCAAAAGGGACTCAATCCCCTCGCTGAATCTCAGTGAAGGTGAGGAAGCCGCATCCGCATTGTATAGCGATTTATAGTATTCCTCGAATTCACTAAGAATGTGGTCAGGCTCATGTGTCAATACCCCTTGTTTAGTACGGATAGACAAGATATTCTTGGAGGAAATTTGGGCTCTCAGCTTCCTGGCAAGAAGTTTGTCTGCCTTATCCCCTTTTTCGTAGTAAATCTGATTGAGGCGCCTAAGGTATTGTTCCGTCTTATGAGACAACAACATATTGAGTTCACCCCTAACTTTAAGTAGCCGATCTAAGTCAGCTGGGCGCAGGGAGGACCTATGAATTTCTTCCAGATGATGGAGTTGGTCAGTCAACTCCAGAATCTTCTGGGAGCGTTGTTTAGTGAGCCTAGCTGCGATCTGTATGAAGTGGCCCCGAAGGACCGCCTTGTGAGCCTCCCACAAGGTCGATGCGGCCAAATTGACTAAAACAAATGTGAAAAAACACTGCAGTGTGCCCTGTGATAACCTCCAGCAGTGCGGACTGGCTCCCTGGCCTGGTAAGTATATTGACCTCCTGGGGCGGAAGGGGTCCGCAGTGCGTGGGGATAGTCGCAACGGAAGGGGGGCTCAAGTTGGTGGCAGCGGTAGCGGCGGGGGTGGCGCATGACCCCGCTGATGCTGCGGAGTGTCATCGCAGGGACAGAGCTTGGCCGCAAGCTCTGTTCCTGCATACGGTAATTGATACATCCCTGCGATGTAATCAATTATCGCAGTGCGAGTTTGGGGGCGATTTCATCACCTGTCATCCTCAGCCTGGATGCGGATGGTGATAAATAGGCCCCTTAGGGCCAGATTTATAAAGACTTGATCGTTTAACTTGGGCACCTACTGTAGTTGTCAAAGAAAAAATAAAAATCCATGCAAAATATATAATAATACATAAAGGATTTTTGTTGATGAATATTTCTTGCCATCCCCATTACGAGCTGATGACAGCACTGCACTCCTTGTGTAAGCTTTCAGCATTTCATAAACAGGGAGAAGCTGAACACAGGGCCTGTCCTGTAATGTAACACCATAATGTTTTCTAATGATGGCAACATAGAAAATCTTATAGCAACGGACACAAATCAACAAACCTACAAATTCTAGCTCTAGTGCCATTAACTGGCCCGAAATAATCACCCTTTGCTCACTGCTTCTGTATTCTGGACTAACAACGGCTACACCACATCAAATGCAAAAAGGCAGCATGTTGGCAGCGCAGTACATAAACAAATACACAGATGTGCTGACGTTAAAGAGGATTTTATGAGGAACAGTAAATAGATGTGATGTTCGGTGCCAGAATGTCTGCTGTCACTGACTAGGAGAGGTGGCACATTGTGCAGGCATTCAGCATAATAAAAGACTAGGAAGTTCATTCCGAGTTGATTGTAGCTGTGCTAAAGATCTTCTTTCCTGACATGCGGGGGGGGGGGGACACCCAGCACAGGGCTAGCCCACCCCACATGTCAGTCCAGCCCCCCCTCGCAGAAGTGCAAAGGCATCGCACAGCGGCCATGCCTTTGCACTTCAAGAGTAGCTCTCGGCCAGCGCAGCTTTAACGTTCTGGCCGGGAGCTACTCATCGCACCCCGGCCCGCAGCGGCTGCGTGTGATGTCACGCAGCCGCTGCGGCCCGCCCCCCGTTCGGTCCGGCCACGCCTGCGTTGGCCGAACCAAACCCACGAAACGGTGGTCAAACGCCGCAGTTCCGCCCCCTCCCGCCCTGCGATCGCCTCTGCCTGTCAATCAGGCAGAGGCGATCGTATCCCCGTCTGGCATGCGCCGGCGCACTACGCAGTAGGGACCCGTTCGCTCTGCTGCGTTAAAAACGCAGCGAGCGAACGGGTCAGAATGACCCCTTTGGGCTTTGCAGTCCTTGTGATTGATCTGCCCTGAGTCCCAGGTACACACAGATTCCTGCTTGTGGTTTTAAATGTTATCTTGAGTTCAAATTCACAGTCTTTCTTCCTTCCTTCCTTCACTCTCTCTTACAAAATTGCCCTTTAGAATTGGAGCTATCAGATATCACTGTGGATGACGGTTAGGGATTCAAAAGTATCACCGTATTTGAGTTTAAAAAACGTTTTTTTTGTTCTACAGGTAAGAGATGGGGATTGCAACCAGAAGTCTCCTGAGATTTGGTGACTGTCTGTGTCTCAGGAGAGATTTGTCTGGAGCTATTGGGGCCACCCTTGGAATTTTCAGCAAACTGCCCATGTGCTGCAGCTATAATATGCAACTTAGAGCAGCGATTTGGGTGTGGTATGCAAGGTCCACAGTAACTAGTATTTTTTTGTGTCGTTTTCTCCGTACAGTGGGGGGTCACTCCCGGGTTGATCGCTCGCTAGCTAGTTTTAGCAGCCGTGCAAACGCTATGCCGCCGCCCACTGGTAGTGTATTTTAGCTTAGCAGAAGTGCGAACGCTTGTGCAGCCGAGCTCTGCAAAAACAGTTTGTGTAGTTTCATAGTAGCTCTGAACCTACTCAGCGCTTGCGATCACTTCAGCCTATTCGTGTCCGGATTTGACGTCACACACCCGCCCAGCGCTCGCCCAGCCACGTCTGCGTTTTCCCTGGCACGCTTGCGTTTTTCCAAACACTCCCTGAAAACGGTCAGTTTACACCCAGAAACGCCCACTTCATGTCAATCACTCTGCGGCCATCAGTGCGACCTAAATCTTCGCTAGAGACTGTGCAAAACCACATTGCTCGTTGTACCCGTACGTCGCGCGTGCGCATTGCGGGGCATACGCATGCGTATAAATGCCATTTTTTGCCCTCATCGCTGCGCTGCGAAAATTGGCAATGAGCGATCAACTCGGAATGACCCCCAGTGACCGGGAACCTTAATTAGTGCACCGCGTCCCCTTGCATGGCTCGCGGCTTCGACAAGGTTACTATTCACAATCGTAGTCCGCGTGGATCATTAAGTATGAAAAAGGTCAAAAAAAGAAAATTGTGCAAAACTCATGTGGACCTTTTGACCTGTCGACCTAGAGACCCTGTCGACCTAGTTACTGTCGACCAATAGTGGTCGAGCTAGTTATTGTCGACCTAGAGACCGGATCCCATGCAATTCATAACATCTAAGCCACTGCTCACCGACACAGGCTGGGCATTAATGGGTGGCAACGTAGCGCTAATGGAGCTTCCGCATTAGACCTGATCGCAAAAGCAAAATCTTTCTCTAATGAGAAAAACCATGGGGGTAATTCCAAGTTGATCGCAGCAGGATTTTTGATAGCAATTGGGCAAAACCATGTGCACTGCAGGGGAGGCAGATATAACATGTGCAGAGAGAGTTAGATTTGGGTGGGTTATTTTATTTCTGTGCAGGGTAAACACTAGCTGCTTTATTTTTACACTGCAAATTAGATTGCAGATTGAACACACCCCACCCAAATCTAACTCTCTCTGCACATGTTACATATGTCCCCCCTGCAGTGCACATGGTTTTGCCCAATTGCTAACAAAAATCCTGCTGCGATCAACTTGGAATTACCCCCATGTGCACTGCAGGTGGGGCAGATGTAACATGTGCAGAGAGAGTTCAATATGGGCGGCTTATATAGTTTCTGTGCAGGGTAAATACTGGCTGCTTTATTTTTACACTGCAATTTGGATTTCAATTTCAACACACCCCATCCAAATCTAACTATTTCTGCACGTGTTACATCTGACCCACCTCCAACGCAACATGGTTTTGCCCATTAGAGAAAAATGTTGCTTGTTATGATCAGGTCTGAATTAGGCCCACAACTTGCTGGCCAGATTTGTCACTTATTGTGTCTATGGATGTCCATCGATTGTGCCATTGGTGCTCAACATCGATGTCATGAAACCATCGTCAGGGCTAGGTGTAGTGATGAAGTGTGGTCTTGCAGCTGGAAAGGGCTGGGGGCAATCCTATCACATAAAAGGCGCATGACTATGAATATGGGCAGGTAGTCACACAGAAACACAGAATGTGACGGCAGATAAGAACCACTTGGCCCATCTAGTCTGCCCATTTACACGCGCACACTCGTACACACTAGGGATAACTTTTTATTGGGCTCCAATTAACCCTGCCACAGGCTTCCAGAATATAGGCTGCACTATGGGCCTAATTCAGATCCTGATGGATCTGAAGCTCATGCCGCAAAGTATCGATGTTGGGTTCTTTGCGCATGTTTGCAGTATGGGTCCTGCGTCGTTGCACGCGCTATGATGTCATTCAGATCTGATCGCTGCTGTGCGTTTTTGCACAGCGGGTAATCAGGTACTAACTGCGCATGGGTATGCACCACAATGCGCACACCCGTCAGACAACAACAATGGGCATCGCCGGTCAGCGACGGGATGGTGTAAAAATTCCGATAGCACGGGTATTCGCAAGGTGATTGACAGGAGGAAACCGTTTGTGGGTGGCAACTGGCTGTTTACTGGGAGTGTCCAGAAAAATGCAGGCGTGTCCAAGCGTTTTCAGGGAGGGTGTGTGACGTCAGCTCCAGCCCCGATCAGCCTGTTCTCATCGCACTGTAGGAGTAAGTCCTGGGCTGCGCAGAGACTGTACACAGTGGATTTTAGCAGCTTTGCGTACACATGCGATCGCACACTTGCACAGCGAATTTACATTCCCCCTGGAGGCGGTGACTGTCTGAACGCAGGACAGCAAAGTTAGCAGCCCAGCAATCAGGTCTGAATCACCTCCTATAGCTGTAGACATCAGTAGACTGACAGTCTGCAGACGTTTGGGAGCAGGGAGGGGCAGCAATGGCCTCTGTTTCCAAAACCGGAGGTGTGTCTCCTCCGTTTTAGGGGAGTACTGAGCCCAGAATCTCCACTGGATGAAGGAGATTTCCTGGCCTGCGGCGGATGGCTTGTGTGACCCCATAGGTTGCAGGTGACCCGATGCCGAGTCCTAAGACTCACCACTAGATCACAAATGATGCAGGAGGCATCTACATGTACTTATACCATTGATGCACTGTCTGTCCATATCTGAATCAGACCCTATGTGTAATTCATGCCCAATGTGGGCAGTCTGCCATGAAGTATGGTCTGTGATCTCATTCACAACATTCCTGGATGTCACACTGAGTTTCTCCTTTCTATGCTCGAGCAGGTACAGACGGCAATACAATACACTCATATCAATATTCTCATCTATCTATATATATATATATATATATATATATATATATATACAGTGGTCGAAGTGGGGCGGTATACGGCAGTATGGTATACCGCCACTTCTTCCACTGACCCGGAAATGAGCCCAGAAAGTGCAGCAGGAGGCGAGGGAAGTGAAAAGATTAAGCCATGCACGTGTAAGTACACACGGCCGGTACAGTGAAACTGCGAATGGCTCATTAAATCAGTTATGGTTCCTGCTCCCCGTCCCTGCGCGGCGGCCGGCGGCTATGTAGAGCGCTGTATTAGCTCACAGCCGCTCACCGCTGCCAGCCGCCCGCGCACGCCGCTCACCATCCGCCCGCTGCTCCCGCTCACCAGCCGGCCGCTGTCCCCGCTCACCAGCCGGCCGCCGCTCCCACTCACCAGCCGCCCGCCGGCCCCGCTCACCAGCCGCCCGGCGCCATCTCACTGCTGCCAGCAACAAATAAGGTAATGTTCCCCTGCTGTCACCTCTCTCCCTGCTGTTCCTGTCGTCACTGTCACTGTCCCTGTCGTCACTCTCCCTGTCGTCACAGTCGTCACTCTCCCTGTCGTCACTGTCGTCACTCTCCCTGTCGTTACTGTCGTCACTCTCCCTGTCGTCACTCTCTCCCTGTCGTCACTGTCGTCACTCTCTCCCTGTCGTCACTCTCTCTCCCGTCTCTCTCTCTCTGTCGTCACTGTCTCTCTCTGTCATCACTGTCTCTCTCTGTCGTCACTCTCTCTCCCTGTCGTCACTCTCTCTCCCTGTCGTCACTCTCCCTGTCGTCACTGTCGTCACTCTCTCCCTGTCGTCAATGTCGTCACTCTCTCCGTCGTCACTGTCGTCACTCTCTCCCTGTCATCACTCTCCCTGTCGTCACTCTCGTCACTCTCCCTGTCGTCACTCTCTCTGTCGTCACTCTCCCTGTCGTCACTCTCTCTCCCCCTGTCTCTCCCCCTGCCTCTCTCCGTGTCGTCACTGTCTCTCCCTGTCATCACTGTCTCTCTCTGTCGTCACTCTCTGTCGTCAGTCTCTGTCGTCACTCTCTCTGTCGTCACTCTATCGCTGTTGTCACTCTATCGCTGACGTCACTCTATCGCTGACGTCACTCTATCGCTGTCGTCACTCTATCCCTGTCGTCACTCTATCCCTGTCGTCACTGTCGTCTCTCTCTCCCTGTCGTCACTGTCGTCTCTCTCTCCCTGTCGTCACTCTCTCTCCCTGTCGTCACTCTCTCTCCCTGTCGTCACTCTCTCTCCGTCGTCTCTCTCTCCCTGTCGTCACTGTCGTCTCTCTCTCCCTGTCGTTTCTCTCTCCCTGTCGTCACTCTCTCCCTGTCGTCACTCTCTCCCTGTCGTCACTGTCGTCTCTCTCTCCCCGTCACTCTCTCTCTCCCCGTCTCTCTCTCTCCCCGTCTCTCTCTCTTTGTCGTCACTGTCTCTCTCTGTCGTCACTCTCTCTCCCTGTCGTCACTCTCCCTTTCGTCACTCTCGTCACTCACTGTCGTCACTCTCACTGTCGTCACTCTCTCCCCCCCTGTCGTCACTCTCCGTGTCGTCACTCTCGTCACTCTCACTGTTGTCCCTGTCGTCACTCTCTCCCTGTCGTCACTCTCTCCCTGTCGTCACTCTCTCCCCCTGTATCTCCCCGTCGTCACTCTCTCCCCGTCTCTCCCCCTGTCGTCACTCTCTCTCCCTGTCTCTCTCCCTGTCGTCACTGTCTCTCTCTCCCTGTCGTCACTGTCTCTCTCTCCCTGTCGTCACTGTCTCTCTCTCCCTGTCGTCACTGTCTCTCTCCCGGTCGTCACTCTGGCTGTCCCTGCTGTCACAATTTCAGCTCATTCAGTGTGCTATAATGTGAATTTCGGCTCATTCAGTGTGCTACAAGGTAAATTTCTGCTCATTCAGTGTGCTACAAGGTGAATTTCGGCTCATTCAGTGTGCTACAAGGTGAATTTCGGCTCATTCAGTGTGCTACAATGTGATTTTCGGCTCATTCAGTGTGCTACAATGTGAATTTCGGCTCATTCAGTGTGCTACAAGGTGAATTTCGGCTCATTCAGTGTGCTACAAGGTGAATTTCGGCTCATTCAGTGTGGTACAAGGTGAATTTCGGCTCATTCAGTGTGCTACAAGGTGAATTTCGGCTCATTCAGTGTGCTACAAGGTGAATTTCGGCTCATTCAGTGTGCTACAAGGTGAATTTCGGCTCATTCAGTGTGCTACAAGGTGAATTTCGGCTCATTCAGTGTGCTACAAGGTGAATTTCGGCTCATTCAGTGTGCTACAAGGTGAATTTCGGCTCATTCAGTGTGCTACAAGGTGAATTTCGGCTCATTCAGTGTGCTACAATGTGAATTTCAGCTCATTCAGTGTGCTACAATGTGAATTTCAGCTCAGTCAGTGTGCTACAATGTGAATTTCAGCTCATTCAGTGTGCTACAAGGTGAATTTCGGCTCATTCAGTGTGCTACAAGGTGAATTTCGGCTCATTCAGTGTGCTACAAGGTGAATTTCGGCTCATTCAGTGTGCTACAATGTGAATTTCAGCTCATTCAGTGTGCTACAATGTGAATTTCAGCTCATTCAGTGTGCTACAATGTGAATTTCAGCTCATTCAGTGTGCTACAAGGTGAATTTCGGCTCATTCAGTGTGCTACAAGGTGAATTTCGGCTCATTCAGTGTGCTACAAGGTGAATTTCGGCTCATTCAGTGTGCTACAAGGTGAATTTCGGCTCATTCAGTGTGCTACAAGGTGAATTTCGGCTCATTCAGTGTGCTACAAGGTGAATTTCGGCTCATTCAGTGTGCTACAAGGTGAATTTTGGCTCATTCAGTGTGCTACAAGGTGAATTTCGGCTCATTCAGTGTGCTATAATGTGAAAGGGGCACCAGTGCTAGATAGTATAAGGGGTTCAACTACATGGGACACGCCCCCTATTGGGTGACCATGCCCCCTATTTGGGTGGCCACACCCCTTTGGCGCACGCATAATTACATCCTTGACTTTTGCATACCCCCACTTCAAAATTTCCACTTCGACCACTGTATATATATATATATATATATATGCAAAAGCTCACTCACCAACTGACTGACCCATCACTAATTCTCTTACTTCCCGATATGTTAGGAAGCTGGAATGTAGCAGAGGAATTCTTCAGGTGGGAAATAGTAAAACTACGTAATTAGAATTTTTATAAACCTCCCCTAAGTTCCAATTGGAACTGACATAACTCAGTTCCGCCCCGTTCTGGCTCACTTTAACCTCTGGGGTTGACATAATGATGGCCTCACAGATGCGTGGCGATGACGCCAAAACGGACAATCGGATGATAATTTGGATTACACCTCCACTGTGTACAATTTAATACACTACAAAAATGGTCCTGTCACTTTTTACCGTATCTGCTACGGGTGCTTCTCGGGTAACGCCATTTACTTACATTAAAACGTCTCAAATTTACATCTCTATAGATTTACAGTACCAAATTTTTATCACTCATTTATAAATACAACCGTGAAAATCAGAAACTCCCGTGCGAAGAACGGGTAGACGAGCTAGTACTATGTAAAGACTCTCTAGTAATTCGGGACTGGAGGAGAACTTTAGGAATACAGGGGCAGATGTATGAAAGTGCGCTGTGGTTTCTGCAGACCACAGCGCACGTAAACCATGCATTTAACACAACCCCATAAAGTATCAACGGCGTCTTAATGCCGCGTGCTTCACCTGCTGCGCGCCCACGCTGCTTACCGCTTCCCCGCAGTCACCAATGGGACACGAAGGGCAGAGGCAATGTATGATTGCCTCTGCAGTCACTTTACGCCTCCTAAAGCCGCCGGTCCGGAATGCCTCCCCCAGGCGGGCGATGTGTGGTTAAAGCATTGGTGGATTTTTTTGTATTTTTTTTTGTATTTTTCACTTAAAAACTTTATTGATAGAGGACAAACACTGCCTCATACCGCCAGCTAGAAGCAGGGGAGAAGGGCGCATTCGCACACACTGCGGTGCCGAGACCAGCCGAGCCAATGTGGAAGGTGCGCTATCACCGGACAGGTAACATAATGCCCTCCCACATCAGCTGCCACACAGGTAATACATTGTTGCGCAGGGACCGGCCGTATCACCACGATAACGTGGTGATACGGTGCCAGGCACATAACGTCAGTAAGGACGTTTTTCATACATCACCCTCGCAGTACCTTGTAAATCTGGTCAGACAAAGGGGGTCATTCCGAGTTGTTCGCTCGTTATTTTTTTGTCGCAACGGAGCGACTAGTCGCTAATGCGCAGTGCGACTGCGCCAAGTAAATTTGCTATGCAGTTAGGTATTTTACTCACGGCATTACGAGGTTTTTTCTTTGTTCTGGTGATCGTAATGTGATTGACAGAAAGTGGGTGTTTCTGGGCGGAAACAGGCCGTTTTATGGGTGTGTGCGAAAAAACGCTACCGTTTCTGGGAAAAACGCGGGAGTGGCTGGAGAAACGGAGGAGTGTCTGGGCGAACGCTGGGTGTGTTTGTGACGTCAAACCAGGAACGACAAGCACTGAACAGATCGCAGATGCCGAGTAAGTCTGGAGCTACTCAGAAACTGCTAAGAAGTGTCTATTCGCAATTCTGCTAATCTTTCGTTCGCAATTTTAATATGCTAAGATTCACTCCCAGTAGGCGGCGGCTTAGCGTGTGCAAAGCTGCTAAAAGCAGCTTGCGAGCGAACAACTCGGAATGACCCCCAAAGAACGCAGCTGGACATGTCATAGCCAGGCCTCATGAATCTGTGTGTGATGGCGTCAGTCACCTATGTCATAAGTATATCATGCTCTATTGCCTTGATGCCGTTGATGCCACTCGTATTTTCAGTCCTAATCATTAGACTATAAAACGCTTACAAGACTTGGCAGCCGAGTTCCGTTGCAGCCCAGAGTTAACTTTCGCCTTTGGGTCTAATAAACAGAACCTGCCACTTTGAAGTTAATTCATTTTTCCATTGTCCGGGGCGCCTTCCTTCATTCACTTCATGAGTGAGCAAAGAGAAACTGACTATTGTTCTCTCACTTGTATAGTACAATGTACGTTGCATTGCAGCAAAGTGGCAGGTTATCTCCGACAGCACGCTATTCCCCAGAGCGCGTTCATCATCAAATGGAAATGGCGTGCAAAATGTAGTTTAATAACTGAAGCAGAAATACAAATTCAAGCACCAGTAGAAATGGGTGGTCTTCAGTATGCCGCCGTACTTTAAACTTTTTTTAGTGCTTTATGGGGGAGATGTACTGAGTCTTGGGTAGTGATACAGTGGAGAGAGATCAAGTTTCAGCCAATCAGCTTCTAACTACTATGTTACAGGCTGTGTTTGAGAAATGACAGAAGCCAGAGCTGGCTCTAACCAATATGATACCCTAGGCAAGATTTTGGCTGGTGCCCCCTAGCACCGTCGCTAGTTCTGCAGGAGATGCCTGGCATGAGTCAGCTGGCAGCTGCCTTTTGTTTATGAAAAGGCATCTTATTTGCATTACTATGTGCCTAGGGGCACAAGCAGCTTCTGCTGATTAAAATGATATGCAGCATGCCTATATTCTGTGTGCGACCGCGGCTGTATCTGCATACGAAATGCTACGTTACAGTGATTTCCAGGAATACAAGCAATGTAGCATTTCGTATGCAGATACATAGGCATGCCGCATATCATTTCAATCAGCAGAAGCTGCTGGTGCCCCTAAGCATACCAAATGCCCTAGGCATTTGCCTAGTTTGCATATGCCTAAGGCCGGCTCTGACAGAAGCTGATTGGTTGGTACTTTTATTTCTCTCCACTTTCTGTCTCTGCAAGTGGTCCAACACTATACAGTAGTTACAAGAAGTACCAGCACACCGCAATGGAAAAAGAATATGAATGCACATGTTGCATACACTTTATCCATAGGGATTTATGGGTCTTAGCATAAACTCCGAAACAGCTGTCTTTGATGGAGAAAGGCAAGCTGTTAACTTCACCCTGTAAATGAAAGGGTTAAAGCTAGAAGAAAACCCATTTCTCCAACACCAACCCAGTTTTCTTATTATCTCTCTCCCCATAGTGCTCTACGGGGTTATTGCAAAGCGCCGACTTAACAAGCAAAGGCAAACTTAAATGTTCAGCCTGTTGGGGTAATAAGGCTTACACCTCAATTACCAACACCTTAGTAGCCCTTCTGTCTTGGAGATTCAGGGGCAGGTGTATTAACCTGGAGAAGGCATAAGGAAGAGATAAACCAGTGATATGTGCAAGGTGATAAAGGCACCAGCCAATCAGATCCTAACTGTTAATTTACATATTATAGCTGATTGGCTGGTGCCTTTATCACCTTGCACATATCACTGGTTTATCACTTCCTTATGCCTTCTCCAGGTTAATACATCTGCCCCTCAAGGTACTAAATACTGCCGGCTGGGGAGTAAGAAATTACGCTAGACGCAGTTGTTAGTATAACGCTGCTCTGTCCTCCCTGTGGGTGGTCTTCAGTTTGCCGGCGGCCGGGCTCCCGACGATCAGCATACCGGCGCCGGAATCCTGACCGCCGGCATACCGACAGCTTTTCTCCCTCTTGGGGGTCTACGACCCCCCTGGAGGGAGAATAGATAGCGTGGCGCGCGTGGCAAACGCAGCGAGCCCGCAAGGGGCTTATTTGCTCTCGCCCAGCTGTCGGTATGCCGGTGGTCGGGAGCCCAGCCGCCGGCATAACATACTACACCCCTCCCTGTGACAGAGAGAGCTTTTAATTATACCAAAGAAAAAGAGGGCTTTGCCCTCCAATCACAGTGAAGTATAAAATTAGCTAATCATACAAAGTCTCAAGTTTCAGTGACATAAAAGGAAGTATGCAAAAGACAGCTATTCTGGGAGTCTGTCTTGTCAAAGTATGAGGCGATTGCTTAGGATATTCTATTTCTGTCATTCTCTGTCCTCTGGCTTCGCATTCTTTCTTGTAAAGTATTTAAGGAAAACACCTGTTGTTTCGAGCACATATACAAGCAATGATTACCTTTCAGTATATGTAAAGGTTCATATATACAGTATTTAGAATATATTGAAACATTAATCTTGTGTGTTTTCTATCGAAAGGTGCAATGCCATTCCTGGGGAAGGGGGTAAGTACTGAGTACCTGGGCCAGTGCCAAAGATGGTATGGGTCTGACCCAGAGGTGGATTGGCCATAGGGCTCACTGGGAAAATTCCCGGTGGGCCGACGCACCCGTGGGGCCTGTTTTGTTTGAGGACATGTGGTCCTTTTTTAATGAATAAGATGCACAATAATTTGCATATATGAAAATGACTTTGCCACTTAGCCTGTGATTGCAGATGATCTAGTGTATGCTCTGCCTGCTTGGCTGACAGATAAGATTGAGTGAATAGTGATTGGGATACGGTTGGTGTAATAAGCAAGAAAATATATCTTTCTAAATAATTATATTGTTTCCTAAATTCTGAAGGTGTATCATATAATGTGCTCATAATATGTAATTTTATTTCTTTTTAACTTTCCCCTTGATGCTGGACATGCCCACTATCTGGAAAGTCTTGGGGGAGAGGGTGCTGCTGCCATGGCCCATGGCTAGACCTTACACCTCTGGTGCTGCCCAAGTGGGGCCACTAGTACAAATTTTTCCAGGGCCGCTTTTTGTTCCCAATCCGCCCCTGGTCTGACCCCTCTGTGCATCGTCAGAGGGTCTGGTATTCACAGTGGGGTACAGCCGTTGTTGTCCTAGTCCCCTGTAGGTCCTGACCAAGCTCTTTTCTGCCTGGGCTACATATATAGGGACTCATCAGTGAGTGATAAAACTCGCTGTAAATGATAAAACTCGTTGCGTATGATAAATGGTGCTCCAGCCAATCAGCTGCCAACTGTCATTTTTCAAACACACGACAGTTAGGAGTGAACATATGACAGTTGGGAGCTGAACACTTGACAGTTGGGGGCTGCACAGGATAGGAGCTGATTTACTGGAGCACCATGGTTCATATGGAATGAGTTTAATCATGCACAACGAGTTTTATCACTCGCTGATTACTAAGGGGGACATGTACTAAGAACTGATAAACGTAGAGAAGTGAGCCAGTGGAGAAGTTGCACATGGCAACCAATCAGCTGCTCTGTATATGTTTGTAGTATGCAAATTATAAATGTTACGTCAATGCTGATTGGTCAACTTCTCCACTGGCTCACTTCTCCACTTTTAGTACATGTCCCCCCAAGCTCCATAGTATGTAACTACTTATTAAGGGGGACATGTACTAAGCAGTGATAAAAGTGGAGAAGTGAGCCAGTGGAGAAGTTGCCCATGGTAACCAATCAGCATTGACGTAACATTTATAATTTGCATACTACAAACACATACAGAGCAGCTGATTGGTTGCCACTTCTCAACTGGCTCACTTCTCCACTTTTATCACTGCTTAGTACATGTCCCCCTAAATTTTGATTCCCACCCTGTAGCTGCTCAGTGTACATATGCAGACTGCGATTTTGGCATAGAATTTAAAGCAGATGTTTTTATAGGTGAAACCGCCTAAAAAAATTGGCATTTATGCAAATAGGGACCCTTTCACATTTCCACTATATATATGTGATATATATATATATATATACTTCAGCATGGATTGCAGCAGCTTTTGCAAATGCAATCCATAGCAATGCAAATGCAGTAGGAGGTGTTACACACGGAATCGCAGTCTGTGATCAAACATCGTGACCATTGGTCGCGATAGTCATCTGCGACAGCAAGCTGAGTAAGCCTTAGCTTACTCAGGCTGGCCATCGCAGGGCGACTTGCGAGGCCAAGGAAACTGCATCTTGCGACGCAGTCACTGGTCTTGACACTCTCGGAAAACGGGGGCAAAACGTCCCCGTTTCCAGCAACGCCGGCCGACCACGCCCCTCCTCCTAAACGCCTCTGCCTATTAATCGGGCAGAGGCATTCACAATACTGCATAGCGATCGCAAGAACCATTCTGCACATGCGCAGAGCGGGTCCTGCACCTGCGCAGTTTCCCAATTATCGAAAAACTGCGCAGGTGTTCACGTAAGCAATCAGTACTGAATAGCCCCCTTAGACACCAATATATATATATATATATATATATATATATATATATATCCAGGAATCTCCCCAAAACATATTTTCTTAAGGGCCCTACACACAGGGGGTAATTCCAAGTTGATCGCAGCAGGATTTTTGATAGCAATTGGGCAAAACCATGTGCACTGCAGGGAAGGCAGATATAACATGTGCAGAAAGAGTTAGATTTGGGTGGGTTATATTGTTTCTGTGCAGGGTAAATACTGGCTGCTTTATTTTTACACTGCAAATTAGATTGCAGATTGAACACACCCCACCCAAATCTAACTCTCTCTGCACATGTTATATCTGCCTCCCCTGCAGTGCACATGGTTTTGCCCATTTGCTATCAAAAATTCCTGCTGCGATCAACTTGGAATTACCCCCACTGTCAGATAACACTGAACGATATGAACGTTCTCGTTCATTAATGAACGAGAACTCGTTCATATCGTTCAGTGTGTTGGCACCAATGATGAATGATGCGCGGCCCCGCGCTCGTTCATCGTTGGTGCCCCGTCGCTTATGCATGTAGGCCAATATGGACAATCTCGTCCATATTAGCATGCACTGCTATGGAGCCGGGTGACGGGGGGAGTGAAGAAACTCACTCCCCCCGTCACCTCCACCCCCCGCCACCGGGTCGCCCGCCGGCGGATCGACAAGTGTGTAGGGCCCATTAGGCTCCTTATCATAGAGCTTTATAGGATACTTTGGGGTTTAATAAGCGAAATATAACATTGATATATGTAGAAAATCTGTAATAACAAAAATATTCAATTACTGCTCTGGTGTGTCTATTCACACATCGTCCAGGTCCTCCTTACACTGTGTGATTATTACACACAGTTAATCTAAAAATGTTAATAGGATAATCTTTAAATCCTCTTGTTCCTGACAATCTGCCTCCTTCACCAGTTTCATTTAAAAACTATTTTTAGAGCTTCTTGTTTTACTCAGCGGTGAGTGTGTACATTACATTCACTGAGAGACACCACACCGGAATAAAGGGATATCCTAGGGGGGAAAATGACTCTAAATTTGCTTTTCATTTTTCGAATTTAATGAACTTTCCCCTTTCATTGCTTTTCTTTGCACCCAAACCCTGGCTGGCACCACCACAGCTTGAGAGAAACACATCCCAGCTGTCTATTACAGCCCCAGGATGCTTATGTTGGTTCCAGGTCACTGCCTGGAATTTGAAGGTCAATTATGGCAGATGTAGGCTGTCAACCTGGATGATATAGGGGGAGATTTATCAAACCTTAGAGAGAGATAAAATACCAGCTTCTGTCATGTTTCTAGTACAGCCTGCAATATGACAGTTAGAAGCTCATTGGCTGGTACTTTGGGAGCTATTTATCAAATAATAATTGCAGGATATCCTCCAAAAACACCCTGCAAATATTAAGTATCCTCTAAATCAGGGATGGGGAACCTTCGGCCCTCCAGCTGTTGTTGAATTACACATACCAGCATGCTCTGCTACAGTTTTGCTACTTGGCCATGCTAAAACTGTTGCAAGGCATGCTGGGATGTGTAGTTCAAATAACAGCTGGAGGGCAAAAGGTTCCCCCATCCCTGCTCTAAATTTACCATGGAGGGACCACAGCATATATATCCGTACCTGCTATGGTGAAGGCAGATTGTAGCTCCTGGAACTGAGGAGGAGACGGTATTTTGGTGTCACTCCTTAGCAGGTGACACCCAATTGCAGGCGGCAGGATCCGGTCTGAAGATCGACACTGTCTAGGTCGACAATGTTTAGGTCGACCACTATAGGTCGACAGTCAATAGGTCGACATGGTTGCAAGGTCGACATGGTTGGAAGGTCGACAGGGTTTCTAGGTCGACATGTGCTAGGTCGAAGGGTCAAAAGGTCAACATGAGTTTTTCACAATTTTTTCTTTTTTTGAACTTTTTCATACTTAACGATCCACGTGGACTACGATTGGAACGGTAATCTGTGCCGAGCGAAGCGAGCCATGCGAGGGGACATGGCGCACTAATTGGGGTTCCCAGTCACTCTACGAAGAAAACGACACAAAAAACCCCAATCTCATGTCCACCTTTTGACCTGTCAACCTAGCACATGTCGACCTAGAAACCCTGTCGACCTATAGTGGTCGACCTAAACATTGTCGACCTAGACACTGTCGATCTAATGATCCACACCCGCGGACAGCGCCCCCATAGTGACGCAACGGGTGTAGTACTGCTGACCGCCGGTCTCCTGACCGCCGGTCACCTTTCCGACGCCGGGATCCCGGCAGCATACCGACGCCGGGATCCCGGCGGGGAGGGGCGAGTGCAGCAAGCCCCTTGCGGGCTTGCTGCGCTCGCCACGCTGCGGGCTCGTGACGACCTGCGGTCGCCACGGGTTCTATTCCCACTCTATGGGTGTCGTGGACACCCACGAGGGGAAATAGTCCCTGTTGGCCGGCATGCCGACCATCGGGATAGTGACCCGTCGGGCTGGTGGAGGAGGTCATGTGACTGTTGGTCAGCTGACCAGCGGTCACATGAATACCACCATGACACAACTGCTATAGACCAAACGGATTAACGTTAGCCAACTCCTCCTCTTAGTACAATCAGTATAAGGTGCCCTAACTGTGAACTCGTCAATGTCGTTGGAATTGAGACACATTTTGCAGGAAACAGGGGGATAATTAAGCTGATGTTAAACAAGGTAATATACAGCACCTTGGAACTAACGATCACTCAGGAGGTTGCTCTCTCTTGCACCCATATGACAAGATTACACTAGGAGTGAAGACAATGGGGGTCATTCTGACCTGAACGCTCGCTGCAGTTCTTCACAGCACAGCCATCAGGTCAGAACTGCGCGATTGCCTCTGCCTGATTGACAGGCAGAGGAGGTCGCTGGGTGGGAGGGGGCGGCACGGCGGCATTTGGCCGCCGTTTTGTGGGAGCGGTCCAGCCAATGCAGGCATGGCCAGACCGTGCGGGGGCGGGCCGCAGCGGCTGCTTGACGTCACACGCAGCCGCTGCGAGCTGGGCAGCGACGAGTAGCTCCCGGCCAGCATGCAAAAGCTGCACTGGCCGGGAGCTACTCCTGAAGTACAAAAGCATCGCTGCTGTGCAATTCTTTTGTACTTCAGTGACGGGGTAGGGACTGACATGCGGGGCGGGCTTGCGGAATCACCCCCATAAACTATTTTATTTCAGTCTGTCCATAGGAAACAGGTGTTTGACTATTAATCTACTATTATATTGTATTGCATTGCTGTGCCAACCCCTGCAGGTGGCGCTCCTGGCACTTGCCTCACGTGCCTAGTGGGAAATGCGCCACTGACTCATCACCAATGCAATACTAACTTTAGACAATAGATATATTTAAGCTGTACCAATATTTATTTACTGAGTCTTTGTCCAGATGAAACATTATCTTGGGATGCCAAACAATGGGGCAGATGTATTAACCTGGAGAAGGCATAAGGAAGTGATAAACCAGTGATATGTGCAAGGTGATAAACGCACCAGCCAATCAGGCCCAATATGTAAAATAACAGCTAGGAGCTGATTGGCTGGTGCATTATCACCTTGCACTTATCACTGGGTTTATCACTTCCTTATGCATTCTCCAGGTTAATACATCTGCCCCAATGTTTCTTGCCTCTCACTGTTATAAATGTAACATTGCATTGGTTAGTAAACAATTCTCATTGTCCGTGTCTGCGCTAATTCCACTTGTTCTTATCCTAAATTCAATATTGTAACAATGACCATTGTCCGTGTATAGACTAGAACACTTGGCGGTCAATTCAATTGTTTTTAGTCGACCATAAGTCATGGGCGCCCGGCGGGCGATATTCAGTTGTGTTCCCAATAAGCGCAAATGTCACGGGCACCCATTAATTCTGTTCACACCCTAATAGTGTCCCCGTTTAATAAAGTACTTACCTACAGTCTATCTCTTTTTGATCTGTTGTAAGCCAGGGTAGGTTAAAAACAAAAAACAGCAGGGAGATCTATGATCAATCCCCATGTGACCCACTCCGCTGTGTTCCGTGTGACGGAACCTTGTGTCGCATAGTAATAAAGAATATGCAAAGTTTCTTTTCTAGCCCCGGCTCTATCCACGAACACCACTAATTGACTGGTAATAAAGTGATGGCCCTGGTGTTAATAGAAGAGGCAGTACAGTGTTCCGTTGTATAAGATCTATTGTCATTTTATATGTTTCATGTAGTTTTATTCCTGATATGTTATTATTAATAGGTTGGGCAATATTGTAGCGTATAACAATAACTAGGGATGTTCTGAATTCCCGCTGCACCGCGGTCCCTGCGTCTGGCTAGCACTGTTGTACTTTCCAGCAAATGTGGCCCCGCCCCCTTTGTCTGACATCATACGCTCATGGAGGCGTGGCAGACACAGGGCGCTGGGACACCCAGGAACTGATTGCAGATGTATAAATGTTATCTAAACACAGTCAGCATCAAAAGCGTCAGCAGACTGAGCTATCCAGGCCTCTCAGAGTCCATTGTCTAATTAGGCCAAACAAGAGTACTGTGCACTGGCCTTTAGCAACGGCATATGTACATAAGTAATTAGCAGACTGACTCACCATTGTTAATTGTATAGCCTGAAGGTTGTGATTGTTTACAAGGCCACAGGGGTCTGGCTGCATAGATATTCCCACGGATAAGAGAACCCCCTACCACCTTGCTTTATTGATTTAAGCAATGCATATAGTCTGCTAATTTGGGTTATAATGGTTACACCTTCCAGGTGAATAATCCTACTGATAGTCTGTGAGCAGAAGAAAGGGGCTGAAACTTTTACATTATGGAGCCACAGAAAGGTATAACAACTACAGCTCAGGTCTGCAGAGTAGTTGTATAGAGAGTAGTTGTATTAGACAGTAGTTGTATAGAGAATAGTTGTATAGAGAATAGTTGTATAGAGAGTAGTTGTATAGAGAGTAGTTGTATAGAGAGTAGTTGTATAGAGAGTAGTTGTATTAGAGAGTAGTTGTATAGAGAATAGTTGTATAGAGAATAGTTGTATTAGAGCGTAGTTGTATAGAGAGTAGTTGTATTAGAGAGTAGTTGTATAGAGAATAGTTGTATAGAGAATAGTTGTATTAGAGCGTAGTTGTATAGAGAGTAGTTGTATTAGAGAGTAGTTGTATAGAGAATAGTTGTATAGAGAATAGTTGTATTAGAGCGTAGTTGTATAGAGAGTAGTTGTATTAGAGAATAGTTGTATAGAGAATAGTTGTATAGAGAATAGTTGTATTAGAGCGTAGTTGTATAGAGAGTAGTTGTATTAGAGAGTAGTTGTATTAGAAAGTAGTTGTATAGAGAATAGTAGTATAGAGAGTAATTGTATAGAGAGTAGTTGTATAGAAAGTAGTTGTATAGAGAGTAGTTGTATAGAGAATAGTTGTATTAGAGAATAGTTGTATAGAGAGTAGTTGTATAGAGAATAGTTGTATTAGAGAGTAGTTGTATAGAGAGTAGTTGTATAGAGAGTAGTTGTATTAGAGCGTAGTTGTATAGAGAGTAGTTGTATAGAGAGTAGTTGTATTAGAGAGTAGTTGTATAGAGAATAGTTGTATAGAGAATAGTTGTATTAGAGCGTAGTTGTATAGAGAGTAGTTGTATTAGAGAATAGTTGTATAGAGAATAGTTGTATAGAGAATAGTTGTATTAGAGCGTAGTTGTATAGAGAGTAGTTGTATTAGAGAGTAGTTGTATTAGAAAGTAGTTGTATAGAGAATAGTAGTATAGAGAGTAGTTGTATTAGAGAGTAGTTGTATTAGAAAGTAGTTGTATAGAGAGTAGTTGTATAGAGAGTAGTTGTATTAGAGCGTAGTTGTATAGAGAGTAGTTGTATTAGAGAGTAGTTGTATAGAGAATAGTTGTATAGAGAGTAGTTGTATAGAGAGTAGTTGTATTAGAGAGTAGTTGTATAGAGAATAGTTGTATAGAGAGTAGTTGTATAGAGAGTAGTTGTATTAGAGAGTAGTTGTATAGAGAATAGTTGTATTAGAGCGTAGTTGTATAGAGAGTAGTTGTATTAGAGAATAGTTGTATAGAGAATAGTTGTATAGAGAATAGTTGTATTAGAGCGTAGTTGTATAGAGAGTAGTTGTATTAGAGAATAGTTGTATAGAGAATAGTTGTATAGAGAATAGTTGTATTAGAGCGTAGTTGTATAGAGAGTAGTTGTATAGAGAATAGTTGTATTAGAGAATAGTTGTATAGAGAGTAGTTGTATAGAGAGTAGTTGTATAGAGAATAGTTGTATTAGAGAGTAGTTGTATAGAGAGTAGTTGTATAGAGAGTAGTTGTATTAGAGCGTAGTTGTATAGAGAGTAGTTGTATTAGAGAGTAGTTGTATAGAGAATAGTTGTATAGAGAGTAGTTGTATAGAGAGTAGTTGTATTAGAGAGTAGTTGTATAGAGAATAGTTGTATAGAGAGTAGTTGTATTAGAGAGTAGTTGTATAGAGAATAGTTGTATTAGAGCGTAGTTGTATAGAGAGTAGTTGTATTAGAGAGTAGTTGTATAGAGAATAGTTGTATAGAGAATAGTTGTATTAGAGCGTAGTTGTATAGAGAGTAGTTGTATTAGAGAATAGTTGTATAGAGAATAGTTGTATAGAGAATAGTTGTATTAGAGCGTAGTTGTATAGAGAGTAGTTGTATTAGAGAGTAGTTGTATTAGAAAGTAGTTGTATAGAGAATAGTAGTATAGAGAGTAATTGTATAGAGAGTAGTTGTATAGAAAGTAGTTGTATAGAGAGTAGTTGTATAGAGAATAGTTGTATTAGAGAATAGTTGTATAGAGAGTAGTTGTATAGAGAGTAGTTGTATAGAGAATAGTTGTATTAGAGAGTAGTTGTATAGAGAGTAGTTGTATAGAGAGTAGTTGTATTAGAGCGTAGTTGTATAGAGAGTAGTTGTATTAGAGAGTAGTTGTATAGAGAATAGTTGTATAGAGAGTAGTTGTATAGAGAGTAGTTGTATTAGAGAGTAGCTGTATAGAGAATAGTTGTATAGAGAGTTGTATAGAGAGTAGTTGTATTAGAGAGTAGTTGTATAGAGAATAGTTGTATTAGAGCGTAGTTGTATAGAGAATAGTTGTATTAGAGAATAGTTGTATAGAGAATAGTTGTATAGAGAATAGTTGTATTAGAGCGTAGTTGTATAGAGAGTAGTTGTATTAGAGAATAGTTGTATAGAGAATAGTTGTATAGAGAATAGTTGTATTAGAGCGTAGTTGTATAGAGAGTAGTTGTATAGAGAATAGTTGTATTAGAGAATAGTTGTATAGAGAGTAGTTGTATAGAGAGTAGTTGTATAGAGAATAGTTGTATTAGAGAGTAGTTGTATAGAGAGTAGTTGTATTAGAGCGTAGTTGTATAGAGAGTAGTTGTATTAGAGAGTAGTTGTATAGAGAATAGTTGTATAGAGAGTAGTTGTATTAGAGAGTAGTTGTATAGAGAATAGTTGTATAGAGAGTAGTTGTATAGAGAGTAGTTGTATTAGAGAGTAGTTGTATAGAGAATAGTTGTATAGAGAATAGTTGTATTAGAGCGTAGTTGTATAGAGAGTAGTTGTATTAGAGAATAGTTGTATAGAGAATAGTTGTATAGAGAATAGTTGTATTAGAGCGTAGTTGTATAGAGAGTAGTTGTATTAGAAAGTAGTTGTATAGAGAATAGTAGTATAGAGAGTAATTGTATAGAGAGAGTAGTTGTATAGAAAGTAGTTGTATAGAGAGTAGTTGTACAGAGAATAGTTGTATAGAGATTAGTTGTATAGAGAATAGTTGTATTAGAGAGTAGTTGTATAGAGAATAATTGTATAGAGAGTAGTTGTATTAGAGAGTAGTTGTATAGATAATAGTTGTATAGAGAGTAGTTGTATTAGAGAGTAGTTGTATAGAGAATAGTTGTATAGAGAGTAGTTGTATTAGAAAGTAGTTGTATAGAGAATAGTAGTATAGAGAGTAGTTGTATTAGGGAGTAGTTGTATTAGAGAGTAGTTGTATTAGAGAGTTGTATTAGAGAGTAGTTGTATAGAGAGTAGCTGTATTAGAGAGTAGTTGTATAGAGAGTAGTTGTATAGAGAGTAGTTGTATTAGAGAGTAGTTGTATTAGAGAGTAGTTGTATAAAGAGTACTTGTATAGAGAGCAGTCGTATTAGAGCATAGTTGTATTAGAGAGTAGTTGTATAGAAAGTAGCTGTATAGAGAGTAGTTGTATAAAGAGTAGTTGTATAAAGAGTAGTTGTATTAGAGAGTAGTTGTATTAGAGAGTAGCTGTATAGAGAATAGTTGTATAGAGAGTTGTATAGAGAGTAGTTGTATTAGAGAGTAGTTGTATAGAGAATAGTTGTATTAGAGCGTAGTTGTATAGAGAATAGTTGTATTAGAGAATAGTTGTATAGAGAATAGTTGTATAGAGAATAGTTGTATTAGAGCGTAGTTGTATAGAGAGTAGTTGTATTAGAGAATAGTTGTATAGAGAATAGTTGTATAGAGAATAGTTGTATTAGAGCGTAGTTGTATAGAGAGTAGTTGTATAGAGAATAGTTGTATTAGAGAATAGTTGTATAGAGAGTAGTTGTATAGAGAGTAGTTGTATAGAGAATAGTTGTATTAGAGAGTAGTTGTATAGAGAGTAGTTGTATTAGAGCGTAGTTGTATAGAGAGTAGTTGTATTAGAGAGTAGTTGTATAGAGAATAGTTGTATAGAGAGTAGTTGTATTAGAGAGTAGTTGTATAGAGAATAGTTGTATAGAGAGTAGTTGTATAGAGAGTAGTTGTATTAGAGAGTAGTTGTATAGAGAATAGTTGTATAGAGAATAGTTGTATTAGAGCGTAGTTGTATAGAGAGTAGTTGTATTAGAGAATAGTTGTATAGAGAATAGTTGTATAGAGAATAGTTGTATTAGAGCGTAGTTGTATAGAGAGTAGTTGTATTAGAAAGTAGTTGTATAGAGAATAGTAGTATAGAGAGTAATTGTATAGAGAGAGTAGTTGTATAGAAAGTAGTTGTATAGAGAGTAGTTGTATAGAGAATAGTTGTATAGAGATTAGTTGTATAGAGAATAGTTGTATTAGAGAGTAGTTGTATAGAGAATAATTGTATAGAGAGTAGTTGTATTAGAGAGTAGTTGTATAGATAATAGTTGTATAGAGAGTAGTTGTATTAGAGAGTAGTTGTATAGAGAATAGTTGTATAGAGAGTAGTTGTATTAGAAAGTAGTTGTATAGAGAATAGTAGTATAGAGAGTAGTTGTATTAGGGAGTAGTTGTATTAGAGAGTAGTTGTATTAGAGAGTTGTATTAGAGAGTAGTTGTATAGAGAGTAGCTGTATTAGAGAGTAGTTGTATAGAGAGTAGTTGTATAGAGAGTAGTTGTATTAGAGAGTAGTTGTATTAGAGAGTAGTTGTATAAAGAGTACTTGTATAGAGAGCAGTCGTATTAGAGCATAGTTGTATTAGAGAGTAGTTGTATAGAAAGTAGCTGTATAGAGAGTAGTTGTATAAAGAGTAGTTGTATAAAGAGTAGTTGTATTAGAGAGTAGTTGTATTAGAGAGTAGTTGTATAGAGAGTAGTTGTATTAGAGAGTAGTTGTATAAAGAGCAGTAGTATAGAAAGTAGTTGTATTAGAGAGTAGTTGTATAGAGAGTAGTTGTATTAGACAGTAGTTGTATAGAGAGCAGTTGTATTAGAGCGTAGTTGTATAGAGAGTAGTTGTATTAGAGAGTAGTTGAGTAGAAAGTAGTTGTATTAGAGAGTAGTTGTACAGAAAGTAGTCGTATTAGAGAGTAGTTGTATAGAGAGTAGTTGTATTAGAGAGTAGTTGAATAGAGAGTAGTTGAATAGAGAGTAGTTGTATAGAAAGTAGTTGTATTAGAGAGTAGCTGTATAAAGAGTAGTTGTATTAGAGAGTAGTTGTATAGAGAATAGTTGAATAGAGAGTAGTTGTATTAGAGAGTAGTTGTATAAAGAGTAGTAGTATAGAAACTAGTTGAATAGAGAGTAGTTGTATTAGAGAGTAGTTGTATAGAGAATAGTTGTATAGAGAGTAGTTGTATAGAGAGTAGTTGTATTAGAGAGTAGTTGTATAGAGAATAGTTGTATAGAGAATAGTTGTATAGAGAGTAGTTGTATTAGAGAGTAGTTGTATTAGAGAGTAGTTGTATAGAGAGTAGTTGTATAGAGAATAGTTGTATAGAGAATAGTTGTATAGAGAGTAGTTGTATAGAGAGTAGTTGTATTAGAGAGTAGTTGTATAGAGAATAGTTGTATAGAGAGTAGTTGTATAGAGAGTAGTTGTATAGAGAGTAGTTGTATTAGAGAGTAGTTGTATAGAGAATAGTTGTATAGAGAGTAGTTGTATTAGAGAGTAGTTGTATAGAGAATAGTTGTATAGAGAGTAGTTGTATAGAGAGTAGTTGTATAGAGAGTAGTTGTATTAGAGAGTAGTTGTATAGAGAATAGTTGTATAGAGAGTAGTTGTATTAGAGCGTAGTTGGACTTTGGTAGGCCCTGACTAGGCATCACGGTGCAATCAATGGGGAAACTAGGTGGTATTGTGCGCTGTGTGACATAGATTTCAAGGCCGGGAGACACAGGACAACTGCCGGCTCAGTATATATAGTCAAAGGTGAAAACTGCTTCCAAAGTGTTTATTTAAGCATCCGGATACAGGCAACAATGTTTCGGGCAGCTACAGTATGTGCCCTTTCTCAAGCTCGAGGAAGGGCACATAGCTGCCTGAAACCAACTTTACCACCGACTGTTAGTATCACTTTTAACTACAATTACCATACCTCCCAACATCTGTATCATCTAAGTCAGGACCCGCCGCGTGCCGCCGAAAAGGGGGCATGGCCTGTGGGAAAGGGAACATGGCTTTGCTGCAAGTGCGGGCCACGCCTCCCATTTTAGTCACAGTGGGGGCATGCCCAACGCTCTGTGAGCTGCTGGCATTCCCCGAGTCCCTCTGGCTCCTGGGAATAGACGCTGTGCGCATGCGCACAGCGTCTATTCACCGCTGCTCTCCCAACTGCCCCCCACCCAATGCGGAACACTGTCCCACTGTCCCTCCCGCAGGCAACAGTGTCCCGCAGGAGGGACAGTGGGACAAACCCCAAAAAATGGGACTATCCCGCGAAAATTGGGACAGTTGGGAGGTATGCAATTACTATATTCTTGCACCCACGATCAAGGTTTTTGGATTTGAAGTGCCCATTTCTCACTCTCTCTCTATGTGTGTCTATCTATCTATCTATCTATCTATCTATCTATCTATCTATCTATCTATCTATCTATCTATCTATCTATCTATCTATCCATAGGTACATACAGTATATAATAACTTGGGTTAATCCACAAAGCACTGTGTTTAGTAAAACTGCTGATCGCTCTTGTTAGAAACATTGATTTATTGTCATAATGTCTTCCAGCTTTCCGTGGACAGAAAAGAATTGCTCTGAGCATGCATTAGAACACGCATGACCGGACACTTCTAAGCAAAAATGAGAAGGAATGCTCTGAGCTGTCCCATGTTTCATAGAATGTTCCTGTGCCAAATGTATTCCCACATTTTCTCCCTGTATGTATATATTACGAATATCACTTACGCCCTTCCAGCTTCTGTGTTTCTCCTGCACTGTCTTGGAACATGTATTAGTGGCTGTACTAAGTTCCTGTAATATGTGATAACAGTTATTTCATAAACTTATAGAACCATTCATCTACAGCAGCCCCTATTTCCCATAGAACTACATATATCCTGTAGAACTACATGTATATTGGGGGTCATTCCGAATTGATCGCAGCAGCAAACTTGTTACCAGTTGGGCAAAACATGTGCACTGCAGGTGGGGCAGATATAACATTTGCAGAGAGAGATTTGGGTGGGTTATATTGTTTCTGTGCAGGGTAAATACTGGCTGCTTTATTTTTACACTGCAATTTAGATTTCAGTTTGAACACACCACACCCAAATCTAACTCTCTCTGCACATGTTATATCTGCCCCCCCCCCCCCCCCCGCAGTGCACATGGTTTTGCCCAACTGCTAACAAATTTACTGCTGTGATCAACTTTGAATTAGGCCCATTGGGGGTCATTCCGAGTTGATCGTAGCTGTGCTAAATTTAGCACAGCTACGATCATCTTCCCTGACATGCGGGGGGGACGCCTAGCACAGGGCTAGTCCGCCCCTCATGACAGTGCCGCCCCCCGCACAACTACAAAAGCATCACACAGCGGCGATGCTTTTGTATTTCAGGAGTAACTCCCGCCCAGCGCAGCTGGCCGGGAATTGTTTGTCGCTGCCGCTGGCCGCAGCGGCTGCGTGAGACGTCACGCAGCAGCTGCAGCCCGCCCCCCCCCCCCCAACGGTCCGGCCACGCCTGCGTTGGCCGGACTGCGCCTCCTAGACGTCGGCTTAACGCCGCCGTTCAGCCCCCTCCAGCCCAGTGACCACCTCTGTCTCAGGCAGCGACGTCTGCCATGTGCCGGCGCATGCCCGGTTCCGACACAATCGCTGCGCTGCGACAAACTGCAGCGAGTGATCGGGTCAGAATGACCCCCCATTGACCGGTACTCAGCTGCCTCGCAGGTCTTGTGCAAGAGTATACGTTTATACTGAAGACTTGTACCCAGAATAACGCAAAGCAGATAGGATATGGTAACTGAACATAAAAGGCAAAATAAGTAACGTACAATCCCAAATATTAGCATGTGGCAAACAGAACAGCAGAGGTCACACATCATGGTCAGGGCAGGCGGCAGAAAAGCATAATTCAGAAACAGGATAAGAAAACGCACAGGGTCAAAAATCCAATAGACAATAAAACACATAGGGGCGCAAAATAAGCATAAGAAGCTGCAGCTGTGGCTGAGTAGCCCAAAACGGGCTTTAATGGGGTATTCTAGGTTCAGTGAGGGGATGTTGGAGGAACTGCAGGCCATGCACAGTTGTGTGTACGGGTAAATGTGGCTTAATTCCCTATGGTACCTCTCAGGTGACATGTGGGTCACAATCTCACCAATAGTCCCGAATCTGATGACGAATGCTTCACCTACTGTATTCCTGCATTATCTAGTATTATCTTTGTAATTAAACAATCAATGTCTTATAATTTAACAAGAAGAACATATTATCCATGGTTAAATATGCCTTCAAGATACAAGTGTTATAGTTATTAAATAACCTTTATAGATATATTTTGCTATTGTAGACCATTTAAACCAAAGGAGTCCAGAGTGACTCCATCTTGTTTACTTTCTTGTTACATGTCTCTATTAGATGAATGTGACTTTGCCCTATATTCTCCCTGAGAAAGGTCTTTGTTTTAAATTGGAAGATACAGTAGGGAGTGCATTGACACCAACAAAATGAAATGTTGCGATTGACACAGTTCTCATCACGTTCTCATGGTTATCTAGTATAAAATGCAGACAACGCCAGGTGTTTGTCTTTAGCATTTGCATTGAACAGTCTGTTTTATTTCATTAAGTTGTGGTCAGCTAGAAAGAAATTGCTGCCAAGTCAAAGAACGGAAACGAAGAGCTGACAACTTCAGGAACAACACAGATCGATGTAAAAATGAACATTACGGATAATTAGATAGAATATTTATATGAGTGGCATTTTTGCAAAAGACAATTTATTATAAGAAAATATATATTAGGTATTTAGAAATATGATTTGATTTGGTTAACATTCAGCTGATGCAATTAATATGGAATGTTAACGAGCAGGTCTACTCCTTTACCCAATCGTATCTTTTCTGCAATGCAATAACTGAATAGTTATTGTTAAGCACGCAGGTGTCGATAAGACCCAAGGTGGGAACAGTAATAGGTGGCACTAAGGAGGGACAACTTATACCCATTTCATACCAAAATCCCAGGTCTGATCCGGGGTAAAGTGAGCACTATTTCACGCAATTGGCCCTGGGTCATAGAAACATAGAATTTGACGACAGATAAGAACCACTTGGCCCATCTAGTCTGCCCCTTTTTTATCCTTATTGAACCTTAATTCTTTGTAAGGATATTCACATGCCTATCCCAAGGGACGTCGTTTTCATAGTGCACCAATGTCTGCCCTGCATGGAGGCGGGTCTCTGCATACACAGCCAATCAGCAGCTTTTAAGCATTAACCGGGGCCAAATAACCTGGGTCGCGCCTTTCACGACCGGGAATAACCCTGATAATGACCAGGGTCGAATTCCAAGGGCTCAGTGTGAAAGGGCTATTAATAATGTGATGAGATAAAGATCATAGGGGTCTATTTACTAAGCCTTAAGGTGGGTACACACTGATAGATATATCTGCCGATCAATTGATCGGCAGATATATCTATGGATGGATCGGGCAGTGTGCTGTGCATACACACTGCCCGATCCGTCGGGGGCTGAGGTCATGAACTGGGCGGGCGTGTACACACGCCCGCCCAGTTCAGCTGTCAACCACCGCCGGCTGCCGCAGCATGTGTACGGACGGCCGGCTGGTCGCCCGTACACACACAGCGATGCGCCAATATATCGGTAGATATATTGGCGTCGGCTGTGCTGCAGGGCCGACGCGATATTCTGTGAACGACGGAGTTCACAGACATATCGCATGTACACACGGACCAGCGATATATCGGCCGTTCAATAGAACGGCCGATATATCAGCCAGTGTGTACCCACCTTTAGATGGAGATAAAGTACCAGCCAATCGGCTCCTGACTGTCATTTTTTCAAACAGCCTGTGACATGGCAGTTAGGAGCCGACTGGCTGGTAATTTATCTCCAGCAACTTTCTCTCCATCCAAGGCTTTAGTAAATGGAATTTTTTTTGGTGCACAAACACACATATCTAGGAACTTGATTTTAAGTTGCATATATACTGAGATATGTGCAACCCAAAACATAGGAGCAGCAATGTAAAGGCCCATACACACTAAACGATATGAACGATATTGGTGAACGATTTCCCTTGAGCTTCCAGGCATACTTGATGAAAGATATTGGGGGTAATTCAGAGTTGATCGCAGCAGCAAATTTGTTAGCAGTTGGGCAAAACCATGTGCAGTGCAGGGGGGCAGATGTAACATGTGCAGAAAGTTATATTTGGGTGGGTTATTTTGTTTCTGTGCAGGGTAAATACGGGCTGCTTTATTTTTATACTGCAATTTAGGTTTCAGTTTGAACACACCCCACCCAAATCTAAACTCTCTCTGCACATGTTACATTTGCCCCCCCCCCCTTCAATGCACATGGGGGGTCATTCTGAGTTGATCGCTCGCTAGCAGTTTTTAGCAGCCGTGCGAACACTACGCCGCCGCCCTCTAGGGAGTGTATTTTAGTTTAGCAGAAGTGCGAACACATGTGCAGCCGAGCTCTGCAAAAACAGTTTGTGCAGCTGCTGAGTAGCTCTGAACCTACTCAGCGCTTGCGATCACTTCAGCCTATTCCTGTCCGGATTTGACGCCATACACCCGCCCAGCGAACGCCCAGCCACGCCTGAGTTTTTTCAGACACGCCTGCGTTTTTGCAAACACTCCCTGAAAACGGTCAGTTGACACCCAGAAACGCCCCTTCCTGTCAATATTCTTGCGGCCGTCGGTGCGAAGAAAAACTTTGCTAGAACCTGAGCACAGCCACAAAGGCCTTTGTACCCGTACGTCATGCGTGCGCATTGCGGGGCATACGCATGCGCAAAAAATGCAGTTTTTTCACCTGATCGCTGTGCTGCGAAAATTGTCAGCGTGCGATCAACTCGGAATGACCCCCATGGGTTTGCCAACTGCTAACAAATTTGCTGCTGCGATCAACTCTGAATTCCCCCCATTGTGCATACACACTGAACAATTTTTCAAACGATATGAACGATGAACGATATTGCTCGTCTGAGACACTAATGGTGGCTAATTTAAATAATGGGCTGACATTACAGAGTGGCTTTTATGATGAAAATCGTTCATATCGTCCGTCGTTTATCGTTCACCGCATACACACTGAACGATATACAGTTTTACATGAAAGATATAGGCAAAATTGAGCTGCAAGTTCAGAAGGCAGAAACCCTAGCTGACGACGGGTGGGGGCGCGCTTCGTTCGTTGCATACACACTGGACTATATTGTTTATTTATTATTTATTTATTACCAGTTATTTATATAGCGCACACATATTCTGCAGCGCTTTACAGAGAATATTTGGCCATTCACATCAGTCCCTGCCTCAGTGGATCTTACAGTCTATGGCCCTCATTCCGCGTTGATCGCTCGCTGACGTTTTTTACAGCGCATCGATCAGGTTATTACTGCGCATGCGTATGAACCACAATGCGCACGCGCGTCGTACGGGTACAAACAGCATCGTTACTGTGCAATGATTCTAGCGACGAATCCATTCGCACAACCGATCGCAAGGGGATTGTCAGGAAGAAGGCGTTTGTGGGTGTCAACTGACTGTTTTCCGGGAGTGGTAGGGAAAACGCAGGTGTGTCCGGGCGTTTGCAGGGCGGGTGTCTGATGTCAGATCTGGGACCGGACAGGCTGAAGTGATCGCAAGGGCTGAGTAAGTCCAGAGCTACTCAGACACTGCAAAAAACTTTTTTGTCCTGCTCGGCTGCACAAGCGTTCGCACACTTGCAAAGCGAAAATACACTCCCCCGTAGGTGGCGACTATTTGATCGCAGCGCTGCACAAAATAGCTAGCGATCAACTCAACATTCACACTAGGGTTAATTATTTTTTTGTGTGTTGGGATCCAATTAACCTACCAGTGTATTTTTGGATTGTGGGAGGAAACCGGAGTACCTGGAGGAAACCCACGCAAGTACGGGGAGAATATAAAAACTCCACACAGTTAAAGTCATGGTGGGTATTGAACCCATGACCTCAGTGCTGTGAGGTAGTAATGCTAACCATTATACTGTCCGTACTGCCTCATAAAGCCCAAAATGAGCGATATAGTCCACAATATCTTCTAGTGTTTATGGGATTTAAGATTAAGGATGCCTGCTGACCTTGTACGTTTACACCTAAATTTACGCCCCTATGCTTTAATCATATACAGTAGCAGATGATAATTGCCGGGAAGTCTGGGCATCTAATATCACAAGTGCACTAATAAACTGTTTCTGTATACAGTATATGGCACATGCTGCTTCTTTAAAGTCACCTTTTTATTGACGCAAGGTGGACCAGAAATAAGCAATCGATACAGAATTCCATAATATACTGTGTCCTTTATCTATAAACAGTGTCTCATAAAGCTTCTTCCCAGAAGCAGAAATGCAGAATATTGAACAGAGATATTGTAACTGCCGGGAATCTGTTAATTGTCTAATAACAGCTCTTCCTCTAATGGGATGGTAGCATTCTATTAGGTCACTCCCACAGCGGACGGGTACAGCAGCCATACTGTAGGCTACATGTACATTATCTGTAACTAGAGATTGCTTTAACTAGACGGGGAAATCAGGTTACGGCTGTGGCTGTTCTACGTCCTGGGGCTTGTTTAATCACCGGTGCAAATGAAGCAGGTCCAGTAACCATAGTAACCAGTCAGCTATTAGCTTAGAGTCCATGTTTAATAAAATTATGCTAGATGTACAAATGTGATGCTATCCAGACCAACCAATTATTTGATGCCGTTTACACACTCTAAAGTGGAGGTGTTGCCCATAGCAACCAATTAGATCTTAACGATAATTGTATAGAATGTACTAGATAAATGATTGCTAGAATGTGATTGGTTGCTAAAGGCAACACCTACACTTGTTCTCTTTGGAAGGTTTGCTAAATATCCCATTAAGTTAGCGTGTATTAAGCTGCCGCGTGGCACCCGGGGCTCAGCAGCATTAGACTTCACTCTCCTTCTAAACCCATTCCCAGACTCCCATTGGATTCTGGGGGCGGGCTTAAAAGGAGAGAGATTGCTGCTGAGTCTCAGGTGCCACACAGTGCTGCCAATCCTTGGGATAAGCAGCCAGCACATATATTAAATACACCATAACAGCCGCACTGTGTGGTCAGACCAGCGCTGACCACGTCCTTGTGACTTGGCCGACCACGTCCTTGTGACTTAGTCGTAAGTCACAAGTACGTTGACACGCGGCATGACCGTGTCTCTTTGCATGCCAGCCAATCAGGTAGGTAGAGCATTTGCTAGAAGTGGCAGATGGCCCCCTCCCCCCTGCACTGTGTGGTCAGTGCTGCCACCCAGAGGCTGCTGCAACCGCCGCTGCTTGCGACACACACGCCCCATTTTCATTCATGAGAGCAAAAGAGGGAAGTTGGGGCCAAATCACAACCGAGTATGTCCCTGATGAAGGGCATTTAGATATGTATGCATATGATTCCTGTTGCAATTTTGACACAGTTCTGGATTGTTAATATGAGCTTTAATATATGATCACAGAGATTTCTGACAGGGTCCTACACAATAGCAATAATGTATCATAAATCAATGAGAATATATGTGCATTAAGACACAGGGTACATTGATCCTGGAAAGGCTTTGGCGGTGTTGAAGGGGGGCTTCTGTTCCCCCGATCCTCCGTTTCACAGCAAGCAGTCAGCCATTCAGATCAGATATGGCCGGAGAGTGATACAAACCACAATTATACTGTTTCTATATTCATTCTGACTCTTTGGGGGGAATCCAAATGTTTGAAAAGTCGGTTGGGTGTCTTTTTTCCCTGTCTAAGAGATAGGAAAAAACAGACTCCCAACTGACTTTTCAAACAATTGAATCTCCCCCTTTATTGTGTGTAAAGGCCCATATAGACGGGCCGATGCAGGAGAGATGTGTGCTGAGCGAACCGCTCAGCACACATCTCTCCCGCCGCTCAGCACAGCGCGATCTGTGCTGAGCGTGCGGGGGGAGACGGGGGGCGCTCACTTCACCCAGCGGGTGAAGTGAGCGACCCGCTAGATTGGCCTGCATGCAGGCCAATCTAGCAGCAGCGATAGCGATGTGCGGGACTGCGCATCATTATCGCTGTGGGGGTACACACGGAGCGATAATGCTGAAAATCTAAGCAATCTAGTCAGATTGCTTAGAATATCGCTCGGTGAGTACCCCCTTATGGGGTTATATAGTTTTCTCATTTGTTATCTGATTTCGTACTACACATGTATTAATAATTATTCAAGCACTACATACATCAGTAGGGGGCAGTAATGCCTACATTATTAATAAGCAAAATAACAAAATGTTTCTAATAAAATCATGGTCATTAACAAGAAGTCATTATTTATTGTAAGATATGAATTCAGCCTTGGACAAGAAAAGTTGTAACAAGGAACAGCTGTGAATATAACTGGTCTACATACGTTTCTATATTCCTTATCTAGTGTAAGTAAATCCTGCTGCATGGGAACATTCCCAACTGAACTCTGACCTTCTTTGTAACCAAACTTCTCTCATGCTTTGTCTTTTTCTAGCAATTAAACAACACAAAATGGAGTCATGTAGTTAACATGGCTCCCAACTCTATCACTGGTAATGGAGGCTGTACTCAGGGCAGTTTCTTGGGGCAGGCGAGCAGTGCAACCGCACTGGTCGCCCGCCGCGGCACTTACTGTGGCTCCCTGCTTCCCCCTCCTATTTCTTCCCGAGTAACCCGCTCGGGGGCGGAGCTTCATGGAATGACGTGGTTGCGTCGTTACGTCACGACGCAACCCCGTCACTCCGCGAAACTCCCCCCCGAGCAGAGTACAGAGGGGGATCCAAGTTAGGAAGAGGGAAAGGCCGGCGCGAGGAGCGACTGGTGAGGCGGGCCGAAGAGCGGTAATTGCCTCTGTAAGTATTCTCTCTCTCAATGTGTAAAATGGGGACACCTGCCGTAATGTGTGAAATGGGGACTCTTGCCTGCCGTAGTGTGGGGATTTAATGTATCATGGGCATTGCGGTGTGTGGCATAATATGGTGCAGGGGGCATTACTGTGTGGTGCTTAATATGGTAGAATTTTTTTTTCCTGTGGTGGTATTGATCTGTTGGAGCAGGGTCAAAAACTGGATTGTGAGGTAGTCTTTTCAGACGAGGCCATGCCCATTTAAATGAGGCCACACCCATTTAGATGAGGCCACACCCCCTTGCCGAGCGCGCGCAAGTTGTTGTTTTTTATCTAGGTGTGTGTGTGTGTGGGGGGGGGGGGTTTGGCACATTTTTTTATGTCATGGGGTGGGCGCATTTTTAAATCTCGCACTGGGAGCCAAATTGGCTAGAAACAGCCCTGGCTGTACTGGTTACACCATCTACACAGTACAGCTTACACCATCTATATTTAGCTATACAGTGAATGGATTGTTTAACACACACACACACACACACACACACACACACACACACACACACACACACACACACACACACACACACACACACACACACTGTAAGCAATGTACAAGCAGCAACAGAACTATGGAACAACCCACATCATTCACTTCTAACTAGTGCACATATTCTATTTGCTTTTACGTATTTATCTAATAAACAGTGTTGCAATTAGTATTAGAATAATAATAATAATAATAATAATAATAACAGTTATATGTTAATTTTCAATTGATAAATCGTCTCAATCTGTGCACTATTCAACTTATCCTTCCGCACTCCTTTTTTTTTAAGTTCCTTTTTTATATTCTTTAATCTATTTTCTGTGTCAGTGATTTCTTTTATCTGCGTGAGAAGCAGCTGTAGAAAATCCCTCTTACAGCAAAAGTGTCCTATTGATAAATATGCCCTTAAATATCTCCTGTATTGTGAAATAAATGTGAAAACAAGTTACTCCCGTTTAGGAAAAGCGACAGAGAGGTAAATGGCTGGGACAAAGAAATGATCCGTAGGCTGCTTAAAATAGGATTTTGATACCTACCGGTAAATCCTTTTCTCCTAGTCCGTAGAGGATGCTGGGGACTCCAAAAGGACCATGGGGTATAGACGGGATCCGCAGGAACATGGGAACACTAAAAAGACTTTGACTGGGTGTGAACTGGCTCCTCCCTCTATGCCCCTCCCCCAGACCTCAGTTATAGGAACTGTGCCCAGGAGAGACGGACATTTCGAGGAATGGATTTTTGTTAAACTAAGGGCAATAAACATACCAGCCCACACCATAAACACACCGTACAACTGGGTCAGCAAGAAACCAGATAACCGTATGAACAACAACAGCAACAAGCTGAACATAACCGATACACAAACCTTGTGTAACCGAACATAACCAGTATCAATACAACAGCAAGGAACAGTCCGCACTGGGATGGGCGCCCAGCATCCTCTACGGACTAGGAGAAAAGGATTTACCGGTAGGTATCAAAATCCTATTTTCTCTTACGTCCTAGAGGATGCTGGGGACTCCAAAAGGACCATGGGGTCTATTTCAAAGCTCCAGACCGGGCGGGAGAGTGCGGACGACTCTGCAGCACCAATTGAGCAAACACAAGGTCCTCATCAGCCAGGGTATCAAACTTGTAGAACTTAGCAAAAGTGTTTGAACCCGACCATGTAACTGCTCGGCAAAGTTGAAGTGCTGAGACCCCTCGGGCAGCCGCCCAAGATGAACCTACCTTCCTGGTAGAATGGGCCTTTACTGGCTTAGGCAACGGCAACCCAACCGAAGAATGAGCGTGCTGAATCATATTACAAATCCAGCGTGCAATAGTCTGCTTAGAAGCAGGGTTTCCAATCTTGTTGGAAGCATACAGGACAAACTGAGTCTCCGTTTTCCTAACAAGAGCCGTTCTGGCGACATAAATTTTCAAAGCCCTTACAACATCAAGAGATTTTGGCACCGTCACAGCATCCGTAGCCACAGGTACCACAATAGGCTGATTAATGTGAAACGAAGAAACCACCTTCGGCAGAAATTGTTGACGAGTCCTCAATTCCGCTCTATCCACATGAAAAATCAAATATGGGCTCTTGTGAGACAAATCCGCCAACTCGGACACTCGTCTGGCAGATGCCAAAGCCAAAAGCATGACCACTTTCCAAGTGAGAAACTTTAACTCAACCTTACACAAAGGTTCAAACCAGTGAGACATACGAAACTGCAGCACCACTTCAAGATCCCACGGTGCCACAGGTGGCACAAAAGGAGGATGGATATGCAGCACTCCCTTCACAAAAGTCTGAACCTCAGGAAGGGCGGCCAATTCTTTTTGAAAGAAAATAGATAAAGCCGAAATCTGCACTTTGATGGAACCCAATTTCAGGCCTGCGTCCACGCCTGCCTGAAGAAAATGGAGGAAACGACTCAAGTGAAACTCCTCCGGAGGAGCCGCCTTGGTTTCGCACCACGACACATACTTTCTCCAGATACGGTGATAATGTTTCGCCGTGACCTCCTTCCTAGCCTTAAGGAGAGTGGGGATGACCTCCCCGGAAATACCCTTCCGAGCTAAAATTTGGCGTTCAACTTCGACGCCATCAAACGCAGCCGCGGTAAGTCCAGAAACAGGCAGGGCCCCTGAAGCAACAGGTCCTCTCTTATAGGAAGCGGCCAGGGATCTTTCACTAGTAATTCCTGAAGATCCGGATACCAGGCCCTCCGTGGCCAATCTGGAGCGACGAGTATTGCCTGAACCCTTGTTCGCCTTATGATCAACACCTTTGGAATGAGAGGAAGCGGAGGGAAAACATACACCGACTGAAACACCCACGGAGTCACCAGGGCGTCCACCGCACAGACTTGGGGGTCCCTTGACCTGGAACAATACTTCGGAAGTTTCTTGTTGAGGCGAGATGCCATCATGTCTATCAGAGGAATTCCCCAACGCCTTGTCACTTGTGGAAATACCTCTTGATGAAGAGCCCATTCTCCTGGATGGAGATCGTGTCTGCTGAGGAAATCTGCTTCCCAGTTGTCCACGCCCGGGAGGAAGACTGCTGACAGAGCGCTCACATGCTGTTCCGCCCAGCTGAAAATTCTTGTGGCTTCCGCCATTGCCGCCCTGCTCCTTGTTCCGCCTTGGCGGTTTACGTATGCTACCGCTGTTATGTTGTCTGACTGGATCAGGACCGGGAGACCCTGAAGAAGGCTCTTCGCTTGCAGGAGGCCGTTGTAAATGGCTCTTAACCCGAGAACATTTATGTGGAGAGAAGATTCCTGGCTTGACCATTTTCCCTGGGAACTTCTTTCCTGCGCGACTGCGCCCCAGCCTCGGAGACTTGCATCTGTGGTCAGCAGGACCCAGTCCTGGATTCCGAAACGGCGTTCCTCTAGAAGGTGAGAGCCTTGCAGCCACCACAGGAGAGAGATCCTGGCCCTGGAAGATAGACTTATTTTCCGGTGCATGTGTAGGTGAGACCCGGACCATTTGTCCAGCAGGTCCCACTGAAACACCCTGGCATGAAACCTGCCAAACGGAATGGCTTCGTAAGCCGCCACCATCTTTCCTAGCACTCGAGTGCATTGATGAATCGACACACTTGTCGGTCTCAAAAGCTCCTTGACCATGGTCTGTATTTCTAGAGCTTTGTCCTCCGGAAGAAACACTCTCTGAAGCTCCGTGTCTAGGATCATGCCCAGGAAGGGCAGCCGAGTTGTCGGAATCAACTGAGACTTTGGCAAATTTAAAATCCAACTGTGATGTTGCAGAACCGTCAGGGAGAGTTCCACATTCTTTACCAATTGTTCCTTTGACCTCGCCTTTATCAGGAAATCGTCCAAGTACGGGATAATTGGGACCCCTCGCTTGCGAAGGAGTACCATCATTTCTGCCATAACCTTGGTGAAAATCCTCGGGGCCGTGGAAAGCCCAAACGGCAACGTCTGAAATTGGTAATGACAATCCTGCACCGCAAATCTCAGGAAGGCCTGAAGTGGAGGATATATCGGGACGTGTAAATAGGCATCCTTTATGTCGACTGACGCCATAAAATCCCCCCCTTCTAGGCTGGAGATCACAGCTCGAAGAGATTCCATCTTGAACTTGAAAGTTTTCAAGTATGGATTGAGGGACTTTAGGTTCAGAATCGGTCTGACCGAACCGTCCGGCTTCGGTACGACAAAGAGGCTCGAATAGAACCCTTCCTCCTGTTGGGACGGGGGAACGGGGACAATGACCAGGGCCGGAGCTTCCACTAGGCAGCTTTAGGCAGCTGCCTAGGGGCGCCGGGACCTGAGGGGGCGGCCTGCTACAGCTGCATGAAAAAGGTAGCTTGGTCCTACCTCTCACAACTGCCGCAATCCCCCCAGCACTCATATCTAAAATAGCCACGACTGCCAAGCTCCTGTATTCCAGGGTGACATGCGGTGCTGCTCTTCATTCCAGGCTCTTTCACAGACTTCTCAGTCCCATCTCTGCATCGCAGCCTGCAGGTGAGGTGGCTACACAGTGCATTGTCCGCATTTGATAAGGAAAGAGGGGGAGAGCAGCAGTCTTGGGGGGCGGGTACTGAGATAAGAAGCAGACATGCACACTATCTGGGGTGGATGAGCAGCAGCAGCATGCACACAGATGGTAGATGGGATAGAACAGAAGACATTTAAAAGAGTGGTGGGGGGGGGGGGTGAGAGCAGCAGCAGGAATCCACACAGACTATGGAGATGGGGAGAAGAAAGCAGCCATGCAACAGACTGGGGTTGGGGGAGAGCAACAGTATGCTTTTCACCTGAAGGCCGGTTAGGTGGAAGGGGCAGTAGGCAGAACTTTTGCCTCGGGTGCCGAGAAACCTTGCACCGGCCCTGACAATGACCCTCTGTTGACACAACTTTTGTATCGCAGCATTTACCACTTCCCTTTCTGGAAGAGAGACTGGCAATGCTGATTTGAAAAAGCGGCGGGGGGGGGGGGGGGGGGGCATCTCCTGAAACTCCAGCTTGTACCCTTGGGACACTATGTCTAAGACCCAAGGATCCAGGGCTGACTGAAACCAGACCTGACTGAAGATTCGGAGACGGCCCCCCACCGGCACGGACTCCCGCAGGGGAGCCCCAGCGTCATGAGGTGGACTTGGTAGAGGCGGGGGAGGACTTTTGGTCCTGGGTGCCTGACACTGCAGGCGACTTCTTTCCCCTTCCTCTACCCTTGGAAGCGAGGAATGACGAGCCCTTACCTCTTTTGTATTTATTAGGCCGAAAGGACTGCATCTGCTGATGGGGCACCTTTTTCTGTTGAGTGGGAACATAAGGAAGAAAAGATGACTTACCCGCAGTAGCGGTAGACCCCAGGTCAGCAAGGCCGTCACCAAACAAGACACTACCTTTGAAGGGGAGAGCTTCCATATTTTTCTTGGAGTCTGCATCAGCATTCCATTGATGGATCCACAGCGCCCTCCTGGACGAGACCGCCATGGCATTGGCTCTTGATCCCAAGAGGCCAACGTCCCTCGCCGCATCCTTTAGGTAATCTGCAGCATCCTTAATATAACCAAGAGTCAAAAGAATGTTATCCTTATCAAAGGTATTCATATCAGAAGCTAAATTATCAGCCCACTTAGCAATAGCACTACTCACCCATACCGACGCCACAGCAGGTCTGAGCAATGCACCAGTATTAACGAAAATGGCCTTCAGAGACGTTTCCAGCTTGCAATCCGCCGGATCCTTGAGAGCAGCCGTGTCAGGGGACGGAAGCGTCACCTTCTTGGACAAACGGGATAAAGCCTTGTCGACATTTGGAGACGACTCCCATTTTTCCCTGTCATCAGAGGGGAAAGGATACGCCATAAAAATTCTCTTGGGAATCTGCCACCTCTTGTTCGGCGACTCCCAAGCTTTTTCACAAAGAGCATTCATTTCATGAGAGGGGGGAAACTTCACCTCAGGCTTTTTCCCTTTAAATAGGGAAATCCTAGTGTCCTGAACAGCAGGTTCGTCAGAGATATGTAAAACGTCTTTAATAGCCACAATCATGTATTGAATACTCTTAACCACCCTTGGGTGTAAAGTAGCCTCATTAAAATCGAAATCTGAATCAGAATCCGTGTCGGTATCTGTATCTACCATCTGGGTAAATGAACGTTTTTGTGACCCTGAGGGGGTCTCCACCTGAGCCAAAGCATCCTCCATGGATTTTCTCCATGTTTGTGTCTCAGAATCAGATTTATCTAGCCTCTTAGACAATAAAGCCACATTAGCATTAAGTGTACTTAACATAGTAACCCAATCAGCAGTCGGCTGTGTCGACAAAGCCATTTCCAGACCCTTTTCTGCTCCCCCAGTAACTTCCTCCGGGGAGGAACACTCAGCCTCAGACATGCCGACACGTAGTACCAACACCCCACACTCACACTGGCCCAACAAAAAGGGGACAGCCTACAGAGAAGCCTGAAGAAAAAACACAGAGGGAGTATGCCAGCTCACACCCCAGCGTCCATATATTACCCAACTATAATATATGATAGTAGCGCTGCAATAATACCAAGAAAAGCACCAATTTGTCTTGCGGGCTTACCGCGCTCGCCACGCTGCAGGTTCAGTAGCGACCTGCGGTCCCCACGGTTATATTCCCACCCTATGGGTGGACATCCACAAGTGGAAATAGTCCCTGCTGGTCGGCATGCCGATCGTCGGGATAGTGAGGGGGCGGGATGCTGGGGGAGGTCATGTGACTGTCGGTCTCCTGGCCGCCGGTCACATGAATACCACCCGTATTCTGTGCTATCTGCCTGGCCATAATAAAGAGCTACATTAAACATGTGTACTGTATTACTTTGTCACTAATTAATACTCAATTAAGGGCCCCCAAAAACAATAAAAATATCGATGAGCTATAATTACTAAAAGAAAAAAAAAGTATTATTGTGGGCACTAATGTTTAAAAATAATAACATTTAAAATGATAAAGATATGCAACCAATATTATTTTTATTTTAACTGAGGGTATATTAATTATACCCCTTTTACACCTAAAACGCGGTCGCAGCTGGGAGCCTGTCACGGGTGCTACCCGGCTGCGACCTGCGTCAGCACCCTTTCCTGCTGCAGTCACCAACCCGGAATATTGCCAGGTTGATGACGTTGCCGGTGACGCGGCAGGGGCAGCACTGGGAGATCACATGATCTCCCAGCGCCGCCCTTCCATACACTGTGAACGGGAGTCTGGTCACATCGACCCGGCTTCTGTTTACACAGCACATCTTACCGGGTTGAACCCGTGTTCAACCCTGCAATCTACCCGAGTTGGAATACCGGGTCACTCGACCCGGATTATTCCAACTCGGCCCATTTACACCAACTGGCAAAACAGGTTATGTGCGTTCATGTGCAATAACCCGTGTTATACGCTGGGTGGTGTAAAAGGGGTATTAATGCAAGGGACGAGGGTGTTGTACTCCCATTATATAAATCACTAGTGAGGCCGCATCTTGAATACTGTGTACAATTCTGGGCACCGTACTACAAAAAGGATATCCTGGAGCTAGAAAAGGTTCAGAGGAGGGCGACCAAACTAATTAAGGGCATGGAGACGATGGAATACAAGGAAAGGCTTGAAAGACTAGGCATGTTTACACTGGAAAAGAGGAGACTAAGAGGCGATATGATCAACATCTACAAATATATAAGGGGACAATACACAGAGCTTGCGCGGGACCTGTTTTTGGCCAGATCAACACATAGGACTCGTGGACACTCGCTCAGGTTAGAGGAGAGGAGATTCCGCACAATACGTCGTAAAGGCTTTTTCACGGTAAGGACAATACGTGTTTGGAATTCTCTGCCTGAGGGAGTTGTAATGGCGGAATCTGTCAACACCTTTAAGAATGGGTTAGATAAATTCCTAATGAATAAGGATATCCAGGGTTATGGTGCATAGTCACGCACTATAGTTACTATAAAAAGGGATGGAATGCAACGGCTGACAGCAGCATCAGTCAAAATTTTAGACAAATCATCAAGCATAGGAGACCACAAATAGGTTGAACTCGATGGACAATTGTCTTTTTTCAACCTCAGATACTATGTTACTATGTTGATAGATAATTAATGAATTGATAGAAGCATCAATTATATTACAAATTTGTGGCACTACAAGTGCCAGCATTGATATACTTCTATCATCAATGAATTCATACAGTATGGCCTCAAATGACATAAAAATAATATCTTCATAATTAAAAATATTCTAATTTGTTAACATTATTGAACCAATAATGCATGAATTAGATAATTATGGCCCATCAAAATATCTGGGGTCCCCATGGGCAAACAAAGGGGGGGGGTTCCAGTTACCCAGAAATCCCCCTTCGCCACAGCCTGGCCAGCGGCCACTGCATGCAGTATAAATAGCAAAACTGAGCTGCAGCACATACCCAGCAGCAGCAGATTTTCCTACCAAGTCTGAGGGCTCATTCATCGTAGCAGAGAGAGAATCTGGTACCTGGCTTACTGTGACCTCTGGGCCTGCATATGTCTGACGTGCAGTATTACATACACTGCACTGTGTTTTGGGCAGACTATAGCTTGTTACATGCTAATTATGCAATCTTTCATGGGTTGATGACAATTGCTCTAAACTCAAACATTTGGAAATCCCCCTCCAGAAATCCTGCGTTAGTCCCTGGCCTTACTTGACCAGTAAGTAATGCATGTTTTTTTTATGTGGCTCTTTCCTATGTTGTGTCTGGATCTCGCAGTCCAGTGGAACCTCTTTTATTTTGCTAGTTTTTCTGGTGATCTTCTGGCGGGTTTGCAAGTCACAGGCTCTTACATCTGGAGACTTGTATGTTTGGGTCTGGGACTGAGGGTCGACAGCACAAAGGTCGACGCCAATTGGTCGACACACCTTAGGTCGACGTGGACAAAAGGTCAACATGGACAAAAGGTCGATAGGAACAAGGTCGGCATGGAAAAGGGTCGACATGAGTTTTTTATGTTTTTTTGGTGTAGTTTTCTTCGTAGAGTGACCGGGAACCCCAATTAGTGCACCGTGTCCCCTCGCATGGCTCGCTTCGCTCGCCATGCTTCGGGCGTGGTGCCTTCGCTCCGCTACCGCTTCGCTCGGCACACTTTACCGTTCCAATCGTAGTCCACGTGGATCGTTATGTATGAAAAGGTTCAAAAAAATAAAAAATCGCGAAAAACTCATGTCGACCTTTTTCCATGTCGACCTTTTGTCCATGTCGACATTTTGTCCATGTCGACCTAAGGTGTGTCGACCAATTGGCGTCGACCTAAGGTGTGTCGACCTTTGTGCTGTCGACCTGGAGTCCGGATACCGTATGTTTGACATGACTTATATCGGGATGGAGATTTGTATCCAGTGGAGAGTGATTCTGGCGGATTTCTGGCGATTCTACCTCAATTCGCAGGCTATTACATTCATCAACTTCAATCTCGCCAGAAACTCACCAGAAAATCCCCTACTAAGGGGTATATTTACTAAAGCTTCTAAAACAGACAAGTGGAGGTGTTACTCATCTCTATCAATCAGATTCTGTCTATAATTCTCTAGAATGCAATAGAGAAATGATAGGTAGAATCTGATTGGTTGCTATCGGCAACAGCACTTTCATTTTTAGAAACTTTAGGAAATCTACCCATAAGTGTTAGTTCTTGTGGTCATGGAAAGACTCTTTTTCTTCTCAAACACCAAAGATTACACATGATTGTATGCTCAAATTGCCCACGTGCAAACATTTTAGATACGCCAATGGCTGCCTGGCTACACATAACACAACCAGCACCCGGGATGCAGCAGTGATGTCTTGCTCCGTGCAGCCCCCTTCTGGTCTGCAACACGCAAGAATACCAGGCAATTCCCACTGTCAGCGGTACTGGTGCCCAAGGGCCTGATTTAAGTTGCAACGCGATGCGACCGCAAAATCAGTGATGGGACCTACTTACACATGCACCCGCAGTTAATGCGGTCAGCCTGCATTAACTGCAAACGCCTCTGACTGATTGACAGCCAGAGGTGTTTGTGGGGCGGTGACCTAGAGTTTTCGGGGTGGCGTCGGGGGAAACGGGGAGCTGTCGGCGGTGTTTTAGGGGTGGCTGCGTGTCGACACAAGTAGCCACTCTGATCAAGACAATGGTGGTGGGACTCCTGTCGTTGCACCGCAATTTCAGCCTGGTCCCAGGAATTGTGGATGCCGCCTGCCGCTGCAGACTGGCTGCACCGGCAGGAGTCCAGACACCATTGTCTCATTTGGCGCGGCTGCTGCCCCTAAAACGCCACAGTGGGTGGGCGGCGGGTCGCAAGCTAGGCGGCCTTGCCCTGCCATGGGCGGCCCCAGCATACGATTGCAAGTATTGCAGATTCTGCTAAAATGCAGAATCTGCAATACTTACTGAAAAAGGTCCCAAGTCCTCTTCTGTACAGACCAGGGTCCAAATGTAACAGCCTACAAATTGCAGGCACTGGTGCCATTTCTGAGATATCGTTGGTAGGTTTAAAGGGGCAATAATATAAAAGGTGAAAATCAGGTTGGCTTTGCCTTTTAAAGCATTGCCTCTTTAAATATAGTAGTTAAATCTTCGAAATTACGTCGGTGCCTGCAGCTCGCAATCTATTATATTTGGCCACAGAACAAACGTTTTTGGGAGAATAGTTTCACAGCAGGGATTCTCATTAACACTGCAGAGAAGCATTTATTACTATCTGGGGTTGGTGGACTGTACCCAGCTGGTTCATCATTTGTAAATGGCAACTACACCTAAATGTAAGTTGGCTTATATAAAATATGCAGTAGTAACAAATATTGGGGTGATTTATCAAAGCTTGGAGTAACATACATGGGAGAGAGATAAAGTACAACTAAACAGGTCCTGTCATTTTTTAAACACAGTAGTAACACATACCTCCCAACTTTGTCTGCCTGTGAAGAGGGACACACGCGCGCTCTCGAAAAGGGGGCATGGCTTCACGGGAGGACCCGCAATCGCGAGCCACGCCCCCAGTTTCATCACTGAGGGGGCATGCCCAGCGCTCTTTGAGCCGCTGGCATGCCCTACGTTGCTCCAGGAGCCTCCCAACTGCCCCCCCACCGCGGGACAGTCCCCAAAAAACAGGACTGTCTCGCGAAAATCGGGACAGTTGGGAGGTATGAAAACATGATAGTAGGAGCTGATTGGTTGGTATTTCTCTCCATGTTATTTCTCTCCAAGCATTGATAAGTATCCCCCTATATATGATAAAGTTTTAGTAGCATATTAGAACGGAAATGATTTTTGTAAAGTTGGGATTGATACTGTAATTTCTGTTCACAGCCAGCTGTCTGTTATTAATTCCATGGAAGGCTACTACAAATATCCAATATTAACCAAAATTAGCTGATTATCCGATGGCAGTTAACCTCATGTTCTGTCAATGATTACTGTGTGAGAGGGACATTGGAAATACCTTTGAAGACATTTTTATTCATAGATATGTAGGAGGTCTTTAAGGTTTGCTGCAGTGAGCTGAACATCTGTAAGCGATTTCCTGAAGATCCTGTGACCTTTGACACCTTTGTACTTTAATACAGTCTAGGTTGGGAGATGAAAGGGTACAGTGTGAGGAGTTGGGATTTTTTCCATGATGCTGAAGTCATACATCAAATGGTCCCAGATGTAACAGCCTGCGATTTGCAGCCACCAGTACAAATCCAGCTAGACTTAAGGAAGCAATTAAATCTAAGGCTCCATAGAAGCCAGTCACAAACAAGTATTCGGACAGTTAATGAGTGGTATATGATACTTGGGACTGGTGTAATCCACTATTATATTCAAAGAAAACATCTATAATATTTGCTCTCTCCAAATGCTTAATACTTATTGGCACATTGGAATGATAATCGCATAGTGATAGCCGCAACCAGTCAAAGATGATCGGACGGTCGTGCATGGTCAAGCCAGGCTGTCGCCTCTTTTGGCCATTTAAAGAAATGTGACCTGTCATCTGCCACTGAACAGCATAGCTTACGGAAACTGGAGCTTTCTGAGTCTTTACTTCACTTGAAGGAATTGCGCCCTTCCATTTGGAAATCAGGAAAGACTGCCACCTTGTTGAAGTCCAGAGGACCCTTGAGTCTACCCAAGTAAGGGACAGGATCCTGATCTTTACAACGTAACACCGTAGCTATAAAAGTGCGGACAGGAGCACCGGGTGGGGGTAGGGTGTTTGAGATGGGATCACGTGTCTCACTTCCAGCTGTAAAGGCATCCCAGAACATAATGTTAATAAGCCATTGTTCCAAGAAACTTTCCTGATGGACAACCTCTGCTTTCTCCGACAATCCTAACGTTATTGTGCCGCAACCAGCCCTCAATGTCAGACAGCTTTAATTTGAAAGCAGCAATTTGTGACTCCATGGATGCTATTGGACCCTTCATAGTGACCCTTCATGCAGTGACACATGATCCTGCATAGGAGACCACAAATAGGCTGAACTCGATCATCTTTTTTCAACCTTAGATACTATGGGGGTCATTCTGAGTTGATCGCTAGCTGAAAATGTTCGCTGCGGTGCGATTAATGAAAAAAACGGCACTTCTGCGCATGCGTATGCGGCACAGTGCGCACGCACGACGTACTTTCACAACGGCCGATGTATTTTTACACAAGGTCTAGCGAAGCTTTTCAGTCGCACTGCTGCCCGCAGAGTGACTGACATGAAGTGGGCGTTTCTGGGTGTCAACTGACCGTTTCCAGGGAGTGTTTGAAAAAACGCAGGCGTGACAGGAAAAACGCAGGCGTGGCTGTTTGTGACATCAAATCCGGAACTGAATGGGCTGAAGTGATCACAAGCGCTGAGTAGGTCTGAAGCTGCTCAGAAACTGCACAATTTTTTTTTGTAGCCGTTCTGCGATCCTTTCGTTCGCACTTCTGCTAAGCTAATGTCGAAGTCAAAAATATTATAGCCACATGTATCACGTGCAAACACCATTCAGAGTGGCCTCTGTGCGGTTGCGTACCAGCCGTGTTTGCGCAAACCCGGACGCTACGTACATTGGCTCGTGAAGCCCTGCGTATTAGCACGTGGTATGAGTAAATACGGTAACATACGCATTCGCATAGAAAAGCCACAAAAGCCATATTCAATATTTTATCCATATAGTGCATAACTCACACACAGTCTGTACACTCTTCAATGGGCAGTTACTGTGCGCACACATCATAATAAAATCACTCACACACAATCAAGGCGATACTTTTAAGAACTCAATTATAAGCAGTGTCTTGAATGTATCAGACTCTCTTGTTTACACAAAGCTTTGTAAAACATGGAAAATAGACCCTGATTTATGGGAAAGGCAAACACCTTTGTTTGCCCCCATTGTTCTAGAGTTGTCCAGTATCTGTTGTAGACAACAGATACTGGACTTTCATTGTTGCACTAGAAGTCAGGACAAACAAGAGAACAATATATTCTAGACAAGAACACAAGCCAAACCCTAATCTCAAATAAAGAACTTACAAAACCACATACCAGACATTTAGATATCAGAGGTATAACATTTATAGTCTAAACTCATGGAAATATATATATATATATATATATATATATATATATATATATCATAACTAAATTGTAATAGCAGAAATATGTATGTATATATATATATATATATATATATATATATATGTGTGCGTATGTGTGTGTGTGTGTATGTGTATGTATATTGTAAGGTATGCCAATACATAAGTAAAGATAAAAAGAAGATTTGGAATGTAGATAGAACCCAGTATTGGAACATAAAGGGATTGATAAATTGTCAAACAACGTATGTCATATATCTTCTAGAGTGCCAATGTGGTGCCCGGTATGTGGGCAAAATAAAAAGACAATTGAAGATACGAATGTTAGAGCATATGAGGAGTATCACGAATAAGTTAACAAATCATTCTGTCCCTAGACACTTCCTTGCGTGTAATGGTGGGTCCCTGAATAAATGTAGTTGTAAGGCTATTGAACATGTTACCCCAGATCTAAGGGGGCACACAGTTGTTGGTCCATGTGACCGTGTGTTCCACTTAGAGGTGTACATGATCTGTGCTGTGACCGAGTGCAAGATTAGATCTCATTATCTATTAATTCGAATGTGTGGTAAATATTGGGTTAAGTATAATAATGAGTGTGCTAGGTAATGACAGATGTGCTTACGTAGAGGATCAAGCTGGGCACTTGTCTGTCGGTGTTATTTATATACAGTGCCGTTTCTTGCGGCGGGCGAGCCGTGCAACCGCACCGGGCGCCAGCAGCTGCACTTTTTGAGGACTTTGAAACCCTCCTCCCCTCTCCTCCCGAGTGCCCAGCTCGGGGGGCGAGGTCTCGCGGAATGACGCGTTTGCGTCGTGACGTCACGACGCAATCGTGTCATTCCGCGATACCTTGCCCCCCGAGCTGGGCACTCGGGAGGAGGGAGAAGGGGGAGCCAAGCCGGCCGGCAGCGGCGCCGCGCAGATGAGGGAGAGGCGGCTGAAGAGCGGGAAGAACCGCTTGAAATGTAAGTCAGCCCCTCTCCCTCTCTCTCTCACTCCCTCCCCCCCCCCCCCCACACCACCACCTGCCGTACTGTGTAAAATGTGGACACCTGTCTGCTGGAATGTATTAAATGGGGACGCAGTCTGCCGGAATGTGTTAAATGTGGACTCTTGCCTGCCTTAATGTGCAAAATAGGGACACCTGTCTGCCGGAATGTGTAAAATGGGGGCACGTGCCTGCCGCAATGTGTAAAATGGGGACACTTTCCTGCCGCAATGTGTAAAATGGGGACACATGACTGCCGCAATGTGTAAAATGGGGACACTTGCCTGTTGTACTGTGTAAAATGGGGGCACGTGCCTGCCGCAATGTGTAAAATGGGGACCCTTTCCTGCCGCAATGTGTAAAATGGGGGCACGTGCCTACCGTACTGTGTAAAATGGGGACACTTTCCTGCCACAATGTGTAAAATGGGGACACTTGCCTGCCGTGCTGTGTAAAATGGGGTCGCGTGCCTGCTGTAATGTGTAAAATGAGGCCTTTTTTTATTTTTTTTATCCTGTGGCCGTGATGATGAGATCAGATGAGGACACGCCCATTTTAACGAGGCCAGGCCTTGCCGGGAGCGCATGCTTTCACTCTTTATATCTATGGGGGAAGGGGGGGGTGGGATTTTTTTTTATGTGAATGGGGGGGTGGGGGGGGGGGGGGCGCATTTTTAAATCTCGCACTGGGAGCCAAATTGGCTAGAAACGGCCCTGTATATATATATATATATATATATATATATATATATAAAAAAATATTTATATATATATGTTCTATGGATTCTGTATATATTTTAGATTTTTTATTATGCTCCCGCATTGAGAATCATAGAGATTTAATATATATAAACTTGTAAATTTATCCTTGCATTATACCTTTTTGATCTATTTATTTACTACTTGTTCCGATTTACCCTTCTTTCCTTCTTTTTTATGCATATATATATATATAGTTTTTTTAATATATGTATATTGTTAATTGATATAATGTGTATGAAGCGTGTGGGCTTCGCTATGCTACTATGAAGGTGTCATGTATTTTAATGTTGTGCGGTAAATGGCTACATGTCATAAATCAGCTGTATTTTGGTTAGTAATAAGGGTAGCTCGGAGATGAAAAGCACTCTAAAGGGCCCTACAGACATGCCGATCCGCCGCCGAGCTGCCCGACAGGGGGAGTGAAGTTTCTTCACTCCCCCCGTCATGCGGCTCCATTGAAGTGCAGCCAAATATGGACGATCTCGTGCATATTGGTCTGCATGCACAGCCGACGGGGGACCAGCGATGAACGAGCGTGGGGCCGCGCATCGTTCATCGCTGGAGCCTCCACACTGAAAGATATGAACGAGTTCTCGTTCATTTATGAACGAGATCGTTCATATCTTTCAAACAAATCGGCATGTGTGTAGGGCCTATAAGTGCAGGGAATGGGTTTACTTTGTAGGTCAATGACAATACATAATCAGATAAATCTGCTCTGGCAGATTGGTGGTTAATAGAGAGAAAGAAACCATGGGGGTAATTCTGAGTTGATCGCAGCAGCAAGTTTGTTAGCAATTGGGCAAAACCATGTGCAATGTGTAAAATGGGGACCCTTTCCTGCCGCAATGTGTAAAATGGGGGCACGTGCCTACCGTACTCGTACTGTGTAAAATGGGGACACTTTCCTGCCACAATGTGTAAAATGGGGACACTTGCCTGCCGTGCTGTGTAAAATGGGGTCGCGTGCCTGCTGTAATGTGTAAAATTAGGCCTTTTTTTATTTTTTTTATCCTGTGGCCGTGATGATGAGATCAGATGAGGACACGCCCATTTTAACGAGGCCAGGCCTTGCCGGGAGCGCATGCTTTCACTCTTTATATCTATGGGGGAAGGGGAGGTGGGATTTTTTTTTATGTGAATGGGGGGGTGGGGGGGGGGGCGCATTTTTAAATCTCGCACTGGGAGCCAAATTGGCTAGAAACGGCCCTGTATATATATATATATATATATATATATATATATATATATAAATATTTATATATATATGTTCTATGGATTCTGTATATATTTTAGATTTTTTATTATGCTCCCGCATTGAGAATCATAGAGATTTAATATATATAAACTTATAAATTTATCCTTGCATTATACCTTTTTGATCTATTTATTTACTACTTGTTCCGATTTACCCTTCTTTCCTTATTTTTTATGCATATATATATATATATATATATATATAGTTTTTTTAATATATGTATATTGTTAATTGATATAATGTGTATGAAGCGTGTGGGCTTCGCTATGCTACTATGAAGGTGTCATGTATTTTAATGTTGTGCGGTAAATGGCTACATGTCATAAATCAGCTGTATTTTGGTTAGTAATAAGGGTAGCTCGGAGATGAAAAGCACTCTAAAGGGCCCTACAGACATGCCGATCCGCCGCCGAGCTGCCCGACAGGGGGAGTGAAGTTTCTTCACTCCCCCCGTCATGCGGCTCCATTGAAGTGCAGCCAAATATGGACGATCTCGTGCATATTGGTCTGCATGCACAGCCGACGGGGGACCAGCGATGAACGAGCGTGGGGCCGCGCATCGTTCATCGCTGGAGCCTCCACACTGAAAGATATGAACGAGTTCTCGTTCATTTATGAACGAGATCGTTCATATCTTTCAAACAAATCGGCCAGTGTGTAGGGCCTATAAGTGCAGGGAATGGGTTTACTTTGTAGGTCAATGACAATACATAATCAGATAAATCTGCTCTGGCAGATTGGTGGTTAATAGAGAGAAAGAAACCATGGGGGTAATTCTGAGTTGATCGCAGCAGCAAGTTTGTTAGCAATTGGGCAAAACCATGTGCACTGCAGGGGGGGGGGGGGGGGGGGCAGATATAACATGTGCAGAAAGAGTTAGATTTGGGTGGGTTATTTTGTTTCTGTGCAGGGTAAATACTGGCTGCTTTATTTTTACACTGCAATTTAGATTGCAGATTGAACACACCCCACCCAAATCTAACTCTCTCTGCACATGTTATATCTGCCTCCCCTGCAATGCACATGGTTTTGCCCAACTGCTAACAAAGTTTCTGCTGCGATCAACTCGGAATTACCCCCCTTGTGCATCGAGAGGTAGTATTTTCTCCTTAGTCCAATATATGGACGTGGTGAGATAATCAGTTACAGCTGATTAAGTGACGTAGCCAGAGTCCGTGTTTTAGAATAAAGATTTATATATATGTGTATAATGTGGAAGTTTTGTATAATTGTATGTGTATATTTGTATGGAATTTTAGTGTTAAACAATTATGTATCTGTTATACTATGAACTAGCAGTAATATAGAAGCCGGTAATTCATTATGCTAAAGTGAATGTAGAGTATAAATTGTGAAGGTCCGCTTTGGGTAGCCACACCTCCTGACGAAGTCTCTTAGACGAAACATGTTAAAAAGGTGTGGTAATTGGATGTTGGACGTAATCTCATTGTTGCTGTTCTGATCCTGTGAGGTCCCGAGCAAGGGATCGGTGAATCAGCTGTGGTCGGCGGCCGCTCCCCTGGTGCTGTCCGGAGGCGCCCATGTGTGAAACATCGTGCCACTTGTCCGATACTAAGATGTATGTATGCAGATGCTGTTGTTAATGAAGTACTTCTAACTGCTTACTGATACTCCACGCTCCTCATTTGTTCCTTTTACATATACATACACATATCTCGAGGATGGGAATAAGTAAATATATCATGTGTGGGATCATATTGTTCAGGGTCACATAAGCAGTAATCCGGTGGGTATGAGGATATTGTCGCATATTGCCGCAATAAGTTATTAGTAATACCGAATTTATGTATGATTAATGTGGTGGGTTTAACTGGTCTTGGGGCGGGAACTCAGATGTAAACAACAGTAATCACATCTCAGGACTTAGCCATCGCCCACCGTTTGAGCTGACCACTGATCCCCAGTGCACAGGATATGTCCAACCCCCGGACCAATGGAAGAAGAGCATACATTTCCCATTGTATTGTGTTTTGGACCATTATATAAAAACAAGTCCTCCAGGCCAGTCACAGGTTAATTCTCTGAAGGTCATCTAGCCAGACTGACTGAGGACCGTATCTGGGTGGCGCAGGCGAAACAAACGTATGTATCCATTGATTGTAGCGTTTTCTCTTGTATGATTGTATTTCTTGTTGTACACCCTTTTTAGTAAATAACTGTTGGACCCCAACACTGCATATACAAATATACAATTAGTGTTGCATTCAGTTTCCTGTTAGGGGTTATAGAGTGTATTCCGCCGCACGTGTAGCTACTCTGTGCTAACAGCGTGACGGCGTGCGCACGCAACGTGTACGCATTGGATAGGGGTTACATGCACACACGCTTAACGGTCACAGCGGACTGTACATTGGTGTCTTAAAAGTACTGCTCTTTTTCCTTAAAGTTAATCAGACTTAACACTAAGATACACTCACAGAGGGCGGCGGCTTAGCGTTTGCACGGCTGCTAAAAACTGCTAGCGAGCGATCAACTCGGAATGACCCCCTATTTTACTATGAGTGCAAGTCTCTGTCATCGCAGTCAATAAGATGAAAAAAAGGTGATGGCCAAAACATGTTCCTGCCAGCAGGAGAAGCGTCAAATCTGGCAGCAAAACCAGTGATCCGAGGAGGCTCATGCCAGTGCAGACACAGGAGGCCCCAGACACTATACTGACGTGAGTGATTTCTCTGTTCCTTCATTGAACAACTTTCTCTTCATCCAGACATAGGGACTGGTCCTGAGTCGGACGCAAGTGGGAATGCGCACGTGGATTTCAGTAGAATACGCAAATGCCAAAGGAAGATATTGGCGCCTGCACATGTGCTGGATCAGGACGATGTTCACTAGGGCATAATATCCACAAAATGGGCAGTAACTGGGCAACGACCGCGTGAATGACCGTAGCATGTGGATGGAAATGGGAGGTCTCTTTGTGATGGATCTTATGCACCCAGCTTCTTATCTTGCACCCCACTAATGATGACCGCTGCGGCTGGGGATGTGAAAATGGTGGTCGGGACAGGCTTCCACATGCGGACGCACGGATTTTGAGGGAGTAAATAGGTTGTTGCGGATATACATAAGACAAACCGCGGAATGTGTCTGACTGAAAATCAGGCCCTTCATTTTGAGCTAAATTTTTCCACAAGTGGGTGTGGTATAGTTTATCAGCATTCATCATGTCAACGTGGTTGTAACTGATTGATTGATTGATTGATTGATTGATTGATTACATTTCTTATAAAATTCCATTGAGCTTTACAAATTGAAGTGAAATATCGTCATGGTTAGAATATCCACAAATGTTCCTGGTGGTCTAGCATGACCTACTTGGTACAGTGATACAATGATACAATGATAGTGGTACAATGATGTCTTCCAGGTGCGGTGGTGACCTGAAGATAGCTTCCAACAGCTTGTGCGCAACTTATAGTGGTGATTATTGCCAACCCCAACCTCCAACTCTCCCCCCTAATGCCTAATATTAACCTCACCTCCTGCAGCCTAACCCCGCCTCCTGTACCCTAACCTCGCCTCCCGCAGCCTAACCCTAACCTCCCCTCCTGTACCCTAACTTCGCCTCCCATAGCCTAACCCTAACCTCGTCTCCTGCAGCCTAACCCTAACCTTGTCTCCCGCAGCCTAACCCTAACTTCCCCTCCCGTACCCTAACCTCGCCTCCTGTAGCCTAACCCTAACCTCGCCTCCCACAGCCTAACCTCCCCTTCTGTACCCTAACCCACCTCCCATAGCCTCGCCTCCCATAGCCTAACCCTAACCTCGTCTCCCACAGCCTAACCCTAACCTTGCCTCCTGTACCCTAACCTCCCCTCCTGTACCCTAACCTCACCTCCCGTAGCTTAACCCTAACCTCGTCTCCCGTAGCCTAACCCTAACTTCCCCTCCTGTACCCTAACCCTAACCATGCCTCCCATAGCCTAACACTAACCTCCCCTTCTGTACCCTAACCACGCCTCCCATAGCCTAACCCTAACCTCCCCTTCTGTTCCCTAACCACGCCTCCCATAGCCTAACCCTAACCTCGCCTCCTGTAGCCTAACCCTAACCTCCCCTCCCACAGCCTAACCCTAACCTCCCCTTCTGTACCCTAACCCTAACCTCATCTCCCGCAGCCTAACCCTTACCTCCCCTCCCACAGCCTAATGATGTGTACACACGGTGAGATTGCGATCCCGATTCGATCCCGATGAGTGGTCCCGCCAGGTCGGTATCACAAGAAAAGATAGACTGTACAGGCAAGTCAATCCTTGCTAGATCGGTGTACTATCTAGTTCATTTCACATGTCAAGGACATCTCACATAAGCCAAAATCGTAAGCACACGTAGTCCATATCTCAAGAAAAGTTAGTCAAAATCGGTAGTGATGGGCTCCGGGGAGTTCAGAGGAAATCGCAGAGTGAAAATCGGGCATAGCAAGGATCTCACCGTGTGTACACACCATAACCCTAACCTCCCCTTCTGTACCCTAACCCCGCCTCCCATAGCCTAACCCTAACCTCGCCTCCCGCAGCCTAACCCTAACCTTGTCTCCCGCAGCCTAACCCTAACCTCCCCTCCTGTACCCTAACCTCGTCTCCCGCAGCCTAACCCTAACCTCGCCTCCCGCAGCCTAACCCTAACCTCCCCTCCCGCAGCCTAACCCCAACCTCCTCTCCTGTACCCTAACCCTAACCTCGTCTCCCGCAGCCTAACCTCGCCTCCCACAGCCTAACCCCAACCTCCCCTCCTGTACCCTAGCCCCTATCCCTCCACTGCCGGTTTGTGCAAAATGTCGACATTTCAACAATGCTGATATCATAACTGTTGACACTGTGTTATAGACATTGTAAATGTCGACATTACAGCTACATCCCCTATATATACGCGAGAGTTTTTGTATTGCATATGGAAGCTGGAAGCCATTTTGTGTCTATTCTTAAGTGCATATAAAAGCAAGTTGTTATATTTTCCCTAGGCAAGCTGTTCTCTTTTAGCAAACTGTTTTTCTCCCGAGGGGCCATGAGTTATGTGCATCCCCCTACACTCCAGGAAAGGAGATAATGGGGGGGAAGTGTGAGAAAGAGTAAATTGGACATTCCAGTATATATAACAATAAAACCTGTCCTTGTACAGGTAAGAGCACTTACCATTATAGAGGAAATAAATGCGCATACAGCTGATCCCTATCTAGTACCCCTGGGTCTTTTCACCTGAGTATGACCTGCTCCGCCCTGTTCCGAATGCTTCCCACTCTTATTCTTTTGTTAGTCAAATCCCTTTGTCTGACATTTCCTCTACAGTGTGTCTCTTCTGCTGCATACTTTTATTGTATGAGAAAGTCATACGTCACTCACACCACAAACAAAGATTACTGGGGGTTGTTTCCCACATAACACTGTGTAAATGTCGCACTGCAATTGCATGAACGAAAAGATATTTGGTTTTGTAAGTGATCGCAGATTGGCGGGCATACGTTTTATTCGAGGCTGCCTGTAGCTACGTCTGGTTGGTACATGCACACGGTATGCTTCCAGTAAGAACCTGTTTTTAACTGTAGACTGTTGTACCTGGCACTTTGCCGCACTGAGTGGCAGTCACCTGAGGACGTGAGCGCTCGGGGATACGACAACGACAATCAAAAGGTTCCCATGTCTCAGGGATACAGCTGAAAGCTTGACCAAATGTGCTTTCTGTAACCGATTGTGTAGTGACCGGTCTATCTAATCGGTACTGTGTGTTTCCAAGGTCCTTCCTATATGGCTTGCTGTGTATAAATTGTACCACACTGACCCTCACAAGTGCGAACTTTGAATGTGCAAATAAACTTCGGTGGAGTTTGGAACTCCACTTATGCAGTTCCGACTTCACAACTATTTTACTTATTTTTATATATATAGTACGCCAGGAGACCGACGCCAGGATCTCGACAGCCGAGATCAAGGTGGCGAGCGCAGCGTGTCCCCTCGCAGGCTCAATGCGCTTGCAGCGCTTTGGGCCCGGTGGTTTCTATTCCACCACCACCTAAGAGGGGTAACTCCGACCGCCGGTATTTCAGCTGGTGTCAGGATTCCGGCGTCGGTATCCTGCCCGCTGGGATTCCGACAGGCAGTCCGACAGGCAGTGTATATATACATATATATATGTATATATACACACACACATCCCGTCTGGGTGGTCTTCAGTATGCCGGCGGTCGGGCTCCCGGCGACCAGCATACCGGCGCAGGGAGCCCGACAGCCGGCATACCGACACTTATTCTCCCTCGTGGGGGTCCACGACCCCCCTGGAGGGAGAATGTGCCACCGTGCCCGTGGCGTGGCGAGCGCAGCGAGCCCGCAAGGGGCTCATTTGCGCTCGCCACACTGTCGGTAAGCTGGCGGCCGGCCTCCCGGCGCCGGAATGCTGGTCGCCGGGAGGCCGGCAGATCGTAGAGAACCCATCCCGTCTAGATGTGCCAGGTTCCGTGCGACTTGGCTTGCACTAAGCACCTTTATCACTGGAATGTGCATCTGAATAGCAAATGTGATGCACCACTTCAAGAGTCTGCACTGATAAATGCGATATGCGACGCTGGTACACCAGTGTGCGAGTCTGCATCCGTATATTAGGTGCAACAATTCAGCGGCTGCAGTTTTTTTTTCATGCCAAGTTACACTGTCCTTCATACCCATTCAGACTTAGGATCTAATGCAGTAAGGATTGCATAAGCACATGGGCCCTGCCTCTGCCTGATTGACATGCAGAGGAATTCGCGGGGACGGACGGTGGTGGCCGCCACTGCTTAAGCCCAGCCTGCCGTCGCAGATGAACATAGCGACCCATGGTCCGATGTTCATCACAGATGCCATGCGATAGCAAATGCAGGAAGGAGGTGGTATATGCACCTCCTCCTGCATTTGCATTACAAAGGATTGTAATTGCAAAGCTGCTGCAAGCAGCTGTGCAACTGCAATCCTTACTGAATTAGGCCCTCAGTCTATTAGCCAGAACCATATTTACACACAATATATTGAGCCCAAGTGTTTATGAAGGAATTATATACATGTGCAGCAATATATACATGTGGCCATAATACACAGGTGCGGCAGTATATACATGTGGGCATTATACACAAGTGCAGCAGTATATATATGTGGGCATTGCACACAGGTGCGGCAATATATACATGTGGACATTATACACAGGTGCGACGGTATATACATGTAGACATTATACACAGGTGCGGCACTATATATATGTGGGCATTGTACACATGTGCGGCAATATATACATGTGGACATTATACACAGGTGCGGCGGAATATACATGTGGACATTATACACAGGTGCAGCAGTATATACATGTGGGCATTGTACACAGGTGCGGCAGTATATACATGTGGGCACTGTACACAGGTGCAGCGGTATATACATGTGGATATTATACACAGGTGCGGCAATATATACATGTGGACATTATACACAGGTGCGGCGGTATATACATGTGGACATTATACACAGGTGCGGCGGTATATACATGTGGACATTATACACAGGTGCGGCAGTATATACATGTGGCATTGTAAACAGGTGCGGCAGTATATATATGTGGGCATTGTACACAGGTGCGGCAATATATACATGTGGGCACTGTACACAGGTGCAGCGGTATATACATGTGGACATTATACACAGGTGCGGCAATATATACATGTGGACATTATACACAGGTGAGGCGGTATATACATGTGGACATTATACACAGGTGCAGCAGTATATACATGTGGGCATTATACACAGGTGCAGCAGTATATACATGTGGGCATTATACACAGGTGCAGCGGTATATACATGTCGGCATTATACACAGGTGCAGCAGTAAATACATGTGGGCATTCTACACAGGTGCACAGTGTATAGCTCCTAGGCTCTGGTTCTTCTTAAAAGCCTGCAGTGTTTCCCCTGGGAGCCTCCCAGGGGAGGATGGATCCTCCTGGGGAGGGGCCCTGGGAATTCTGACCTACCGATTGCAGTGGAAGCCTCAGTGCTGGAGGATTTGGACAGTACAGCGTTTCCAGTGATTGTGGGTCCGGTGATGAAACAGGATCCCAAACTGGAGACCCCCAAACCGCAGGATACCGGCTCTCTGGGTGAGGTAACCCAGGGAGGTGATAAGGTGAATGAACTTGCCTGTGGTGGGGCGGGGGTTAGTGCTGCAGGTGGAGATGCTGAGGTTTCTGATTGCAGCCTGGAGGATTCAACATCCTCTAGTGATAAATACATGAATATGAGTCTAGAGGAATTAAGAATGGAGTAGAACCGTATATACTCCCGCATTACTTATAAAAAAAATAAGAATTTACTTACCGATAATTCTATTTCTCATAGTCCGTAGTGGATGCTGGGGACTCCGAAAGGACCATGGGGAATAGCGGCTCCGCAGGAGACTGGGCACAAAAGTAAAAAGCTTTAGGACTACCTGGTGTGCACTGGCTCCTCCCCCTATGACCCTCCTCCAAGCCTCAGTTAGGATACTGTGCCCGGACGAGCGTACACAATAAGGAAGGATTTTGAATCCCGGGTAAAACTCTTACCAGCCACACCAATCACACCGTACAACTTGTGATCTGAACCCAGTTAACAGCATGATAACAGAAGGAGCCTCTGAAAAGATGGCTCACAACAACAATAACCCGATTTTTGTAACAATAACTATGTACAAGTAATGCAGACAATCCGCACTTGGGATGGGCGCCCAGCATCCACTACGGACTATGAGAAATAGAATTATCGGTAAGTAAATTCTTATTTTCTCTAACGTCCTAGTGGATGCTGGGGACTCCGAAAGGACCATGGGGATTATACCAAAGCTCCCAAACGGGCGGGAGAGTGCGGATGACTCTGCAGCACCGAATGAGAGAACTCCAGGTCCTCCTCAGCCAGGGTATCAAATTTGTAGAATTTAGCAAACGTGTTTGCCCCTGACCAAGTAGCTGCTCGGCAAAGTTGTAAAGCCGAGACCCCTCGGGCAGCCGCCCAAGATGAGCCCACTTTCCGTGTGGAATGGGCTTTTACAGATTTTGGCTGTGGCAGGCCTGCCACAGAATGTGCAAGCTGAATTGTACTACAAATCCAACGAGCAATCGTCTGCTTAGAAGCAGGAGCACCCAGCTTGTTGGGTGCATACAGGATAAACAGCGAGTCAGATTTTCTGACTCCAGCCGTCCTGGAAACATATATTTTCAGGGCCCTGACTACGTCCAGCAACTTGGAATCCTCCAAGTCCCTAGTAGCCGCAGGCACCACAATAGGCTGGTTTAAGTGAAATGCTGAAACCACCTTAGGGAGAAATTGAGGACGAGTCCTCAATTCTGCCCTGTCCGTATGAAAAATTAGGTAAGGGCTTTTATAGGATAAAGCCGCCAATTCTGAAACACGCCTGGCTGAAGCCAGGGCTAACAGCATTACCACTTTCCATGTGAGATATTTTAAGTCCACAGTGGTGAGTGGTTCAAACCAATGTGATTTTAGGAATCCCAAAACTACATTGAGATCCCAAGGTGCCACTGGAGGCACAAAAGGAGGCTGTATATGCAGTACTCCCTTGACAAACGTCTGAACTTCAGGAACAGAAGCTAGTTCTTTTTGGAAGAATATTGACAGGGCCGAAATTTGAACCTTAATGGACCCTAATTTTAGGCCCATAGACAGTCCTGTTTGCAGGAAATGCAGGAATCGACCCAGTTGAAATTCCTCTGTAGGGGCCTTCCTGGCCTCGCACCACGCAACATATTTTCGCCAAATACGGTGATAATGTTGTACGGTCACCTCCTTCCTGGCTTTGATCAGGGTAGGGATGACTTCATCCGGAATGCCTTTTTCCTTCAGGATCCGGCGTTCAACCGCCATGCCGTCAAACGCAGCCGCGGTAAGTCTTGGAACAGGCATGGTCCCTGCTGGAGCAGGTCCTTTCTTAGAGGTAGAGGCCACGGGTCTTCCGTGAGCATCTCTTGAATTTCCGGGTACCAAGTCCTTCTTGGCCAATCCGGAGCCACGAGTATAGTCTTTACTCCTCTCCTTCTTATGATTCTCAGTACCTTTGGTATGAGAGGAAGAGGAGGGAACACATACACTGACTGGTACACCCACGGTGTTACCAGAGCGTCCACAGCTATTGCCTGAGGGTCCCTTGACCTGGCGCAATATCTGTCCAGTTTTTTGTTGAGGCGGGACGCCATCATATCCACCTTTGGTTTTTCCCAACGGTTCACAATCAAGTGGAAGACTTCTGGGTGAAGTCCCCACTCTCCCGGGTGGAGGTCGTGCCTGCTGAGGAAGTCTGCTTCCCAGTTGTCCACTCCCGGAATGAACACTGCTGACAGTGCTATCACATGATTTTCCGCCCAGCGAAGAAACCTTGCCACTTCCGTCATTGCCCTCCTGCTTCTTGTGCCGCCCTGTCTGTTTACGTGGGCGACTGCCGTGATGTTGTCCGACTGGATCAACACCGGCTGACCCTGAAGCAGAGGTCTTGCCTGACTTAGGGCATTGTAAATGGCCCTGAGTTCCAGGATATTTATGTGAAGTGACGTTTCCATGCTTGACCACAAGCCCTGGAAATTTCTTCCCTGTGTGACTGCTCCCCAGCCCCTCAGGCTGGCATCCGTGGTCACCAGGACCCAATCCTGAATGCCGAATCTGCGGCCCTCTAGGAGATGAGCACTCTGTAACCACCACAGGAGAGACACCCTTGTCCTTGGAGACAGGGTTATCCGCTGATGCATTTGAAGATGCGATCCGGACCATTTGTCCAGCAGATCCCACTGAAAAGTTCTTGCGTGGAATCTGCCGAATGGAATCGCTTCGTAAGAAGCCACCATCTTTCCCAGGACCCTTGTGCATTGATGTACTGACACTTGGCCTGGTCTTAGGAGGTTCCTGACTAGGTCGGATAACTCCCTGGCTTTCTCTTCCGGGAGAAACACCTTTTTCTGTACTGTGTCCAGAATCATTCCTAGGAACAGCAGACGTGTCGTCGGAATCAGCTGCGAATTTGGAATATTTAGAATCCATCCGTGCTGTCGTAGTACTACTTGAGATAGTGCTACTCCGACCTCTAACTGTTCTCTGGACCTTGCCCTTATCAGGAGATCGTCCAAGTAAGGGATAATTAAGACGCCTTTTCTTCGAAGAAGAATCATCATTTCGGCCATTACCTTGGTAAAGACCCGGGGTGCCGTGGACAATCCAAACGGCAGCGTCTGAAACTGATAGTGACAGTTCTGTACCACAAACCTGAGGTACCCTTGGTGAGAAGGGCAAATTGGGACATGGAGGTAAGCATCCTTGATGTCCAGAGACACCATATAGTCCCCTTCTTCCAGGTTCGCTATCACTGCTCTGAGTGACTCCATCTTGAACTTGAACCTTTTTATGTAAGTGTTCAAGGATTTCAGATTTAAAATGGGTCTCACCGAGCCGTCCGGCTTCGGTACCACAAACAGCGTGGAATAATACCCCTTTCCCTGTTGTAGGAGGGGTACCTTGATTATCACTTGCTGGGAATACAGCTTGTGAATGGCTTCCAATACCGCCTCCCTGTCGGGGGGAGACGTTGGTAAAGCAGACTTCAGGAACCGGCGAGGGGGAGACGTCTCGAATTCCAATTTGTACCCCTGAGATACTACCTGCAGGATCCAGGGGTCCACTTGCGAGTGAGCCCACTGCGCGCTGAAATTCTTGAGACGGGCCCCCACCGTGCCTGAGTCCGCTTGTAAGGCCCCAGCGTCATGCTGAGGACTTGGCAGAAGCGGGGGAGGGCTTCTGTTCGTGGGAAGAGGCTGTCGGCTGCAGTCTTTTTCCCCTTCCTCTGCCCCGGGGCAGATATGAGTGGCCTTTTGCCCGCTTGCCCTTATGGGGACGAAAGGACTGAGCCTGAAAAGACGGTATCTTTTTCTGCTGTGAGGTGACTTGGGGTAAAAAGGTGGATTTCCCAGCCGTTGCCGTGGCCACCAGGTCCGATAGACCGACCCCAAATAACTCCTCCCCTTTATACGGCAATACTTCCATATGCCGTTTGGAATCCGCATCACCTGACCACTGTCGCGTCCATAACCCTCTTCTGGCAGAAATGGACATCGCACTTACTCTTGATGCCAGAGTGCAAATATCCCTCTGTGCATCACGCATATATAGAAATGCATCCTTTAAATGCTCTATAGTCAATAATATATTGTCCCTGTCCAGGGTATCAATATTTTCAGTCAGGGAATCCGACCAAGCCACCCCTGCACTGCACATCCAGGCTGAGGCGATTGCCGGTCGCAGTATAATACCAGTATGTGTGTATATACTTTTTAGGATATTTTCCAGCTTCCTATCAGCTGGTTCCTTGAGGGCGGCCGTATCAGGAGACGGTAGCGCCTTATCCACTCTAGGGGGTGTTTCCCAACGCGCCCTAACCTCTGGCGGGAAAGGGTATAATGCCAATAATTTTTTAGAAATTAGCAGTTTTTTATCAGGGGAAACCCACGCTTCATCACACACCTCATTTAATTCATCTGATTCAGGAAAAACTACGGGTAGTTTTTTCACACCCCACATAATACCCTTTTTTGTGGTACTTGTAGTATCAGAAATGTTCAAAACCTCCTTCATTGCCGTGATCATGTAACGTGTGGCCCTACTGGAAAATACGTTTGTTTCCTCACCGTCGACACTGGAGTCAGTGTCCGTGTCAGTGTCTGTATCGACCTGAGGTAACGGGCGTTTTATAGCCCCTGACGGTGTTTGAGACGCCTGTACAGGTATTAACTGATTTGCCGGCTGTCTCATGTCGTCAACAGTCTTTTGTAAAGTGCCGACACTATCACGTAATTCTTTTCATAAGACCATCCAGTCAGGTGTCGACTCCCTAGGGGGTGACATCACTAACACAGGCAATTGCTCCGCCTCCACACCATTTTCCTCCTCATACATGTCGACACAGCGTACCGACACACAGCACACACACAGGGAATGCTCTGATAGAGGACAGGACCCCACTAGCCCTTTGGGGAGACAGAGGGAGAGTTTGCCAGCACACACCAGAGCGCTATATATATATACAGGGATAACCTTATATAAGTGTTTTTCCCTAATATAGCTGCTGTATATATTAATATGCCAATTTAGTGCCCCCCCTCTCTTGTTTTACCCTGTTTCTGTAGTGCAGGACTGCAGAGGAGAGTCAGGGAGCCTTCCTCCAACGGAGCTGTGAGGAAAAAATGGCGCCAGTGTGCTGAGGAGATAGGCTCCGCCCCCTTATCGCCGGCCTTTCTCCCGCTTTTTAATGGAAAAATTGGCAGGGGTTAAATGCATCCATATAGCCCAGGAGCTATATGTGATGTATTTTTTGCCAAAAAAAGTTTTTTTATTGCGTCTCAGGGCGCCCCCCCCCCAGCGCCCTGCACCCTCAGTGACCGGAGTGTGAAGTGTGCTGAGAGCAATGGCGCACAGCTGCGGTGCTGTGCGCTACCTTATTGAAGACCAGGACGCCTTCTGCCGCCGATTTTCCGGACCTCTTCACTCTTCTGGCTCTGTAAGGGGGCCGGCGGCGCGGCTCCGGGACCCATCCATGGCTGGGCCTGTGATCGTCCCTCTGGAGCTAATGTCCAGTAGCCTAAGAAGCCCAATCCACTCTGCACGCAGGTGAGTTCGCTTCTTCTCCCCTTAGTCCCTCGGTGCAGTGAGCCTGTTGCCAGCAGGTCTCACTGAAAAAAAAAAAAAACCTACTTTAAACTTTTACACTAAGCAGCTCAGGAGAGCCCCTTAGCCTGCACCCGTCTCGTTCGGGCACAAAAATCTAACTGAGGCTTGGAGGAGGGTCATAGGGGGAGGAGCCAGTGCACACCAGGTAGTCCTAAAGCTTTTTACTTTTGTGCCCAGTCTCCTGCGGAGCCGCTATTCCCCATGGTCCTTTCGGAGTCCCCAGCATCCACTAGGACGTTAGAGAAAGAAGGCGTAACTGTAGCAGCAGATGGGAGAGAGTTGCCCTGAAAGATGAACTTTGGGAGCTGAATGACACTTTGGCTGCAGTTAAAAAGAGGATTAAAATGTTGCAGGATCAGGCTCTATTGCAAAAGGAAAAAGCACTGCTAGAGTCCATACCAGGACAAGATGGCGGATGTGATGGCGGCCTGGTCCCGGCGGGTTCTGTGGCGGCATCTGGGCTCATAGTTCCAGTGGAAGACATGGAAGTGGGCAGCCAGACTGCGGAAGAAGTGGTGGATATCGTGGCCCATGATGGAGGTGAAACCTCTGGGATTGCGTCTGGTGCCGTGGATACCGAGGGGAACCCTGCGATGACGTCATCCTGTGCTTTCCATGAGGGGGAGGCGTCTCTCCCAGAGAGAGTGCTGGGTGGTGGCAGTGCAGGGGGCATGGTGGCTGCCGGGGTGACGGCGGGTGCCGGAGCTCTGGTGGCTGCTACCGCTTCCTGTGGACTTGCTCCCGATGCACTTGTCTCTGAAGCTGCGGATATGGGGACGGCGCGGGCCGTGGTAGATGCTGAGGCTGGCTCTCCCTGTAAGCCAGCAGCGACTGGCTCTGGCTTAGTCGCTGTGGTGGCTGAGGGGGGCAGGGCCAAAGACGCATCATGTGTGACATCACGAGTGACATCATTAACTGCATCAATGGGAATTCCGGAGTATGAAGCCATATTAAAAGCTGGGCAAAGATTGGCCCAAGGACTGCCGGCAGTTGATAAAAGCAGCTTAACCCCTGAGGAGACTACACTAGTAGAAACAGTTTACGGAGATATGGATATGCCTGTGAGGGCTTTAGCGGCCGTAGGCTTGATCCAGGCAAACCAAACTAGGATGGCTGGTGGGGCTGGTAGTGCGTGTATAGAGGTCAGCAAGAAGGTAAATGTTCAAGCACCCAAGGGTCTCCCTGTAATCTCTCCTGTGGTTAGACCAGGATCTGGTTCATATGCCAAAACTTTGGAGGGTTCTGGTTGGGCTAGTACTGGTCCTCAGCTTGGGGTAAGTGGGGGTCAGCCTATAAAAAGGCGTAATGTGGTTCAGTTTAGATGGGTAGGGGAAGGGGAGGCTCCTTCAAAGTCGGAGTTCTTGGATATAGTATTCTCGCTGGGTTTTAGGGCCGCAGACCTTTTTGGGTGCATCCATCCGGTGAGAACTCCTGACTTTGATCTGAGCTTCCTCTCCCTGAATGGCTTGCAAGCTTTTGGCTCCCAATGGGAGAAGAACAAGACCAAGGAGCCGTACTGCCATTTTAAAACCAACACCATCACCAGGCAGGATAGGGTTAAGATTACTGTTCTGGTGCGCAATGAGTCACTACCGTCTGCGGATATCGTATATTGGTTGTCCAGGTCCTGCACAGTGTTGTCCCCACTTGAGAAATTTGATTATACTAAGGGGGTCTGGTGTGGTGCCTATTCGACCTTTGTGAGGTTGCACCAGGTAGGGGCTGAGACTAAGCACATACCATCTGCTGCTTATATTGGCCGTGACCGGCTTCAGTGCTTCTATCCTGGGCAGCCCAGAACTTGTCACAAGTGTGGTGACTTTCGCCACCTTAGTAATGATTGTACGGTTGTTAAATGTGCTTTGTGTGGCCAGATGGGGCACGGGTCCCGTGAGTGTAATAAGGTGAGGTGCAATCTCTGCGGAGCGGATGGCCATCCCTATAGTCGGTGCCCTAAAGCATTGCATAATCATGATGCAGGGGTGGTTGAGGAGGCACTAGAAATCAGGCCCAGTCATGAGGATAACATGGTGGTTGCTTTACAGCATCAGGATATGTTGAGGAAACTAGAAGCTGGTGGGGTAGGGAAAGTCCAGGTCGAAAGGGGGGAAGCATCTTTTCAGGCAGTGAGTAAAGGCAGGAGGAAGAAGCTGAAAAAGAAGGGGGTGGACGTTGTATGCTCTAATAGGTTTGACGTTTTGTCCTCTGCTGATGATGAGGATGAGGGGGAGGTAGTCATGGTTGGGGGAAAAGAGCTAGTGTTTGTTCCGAATACTTCTAAAAGTAAAAAGCCAAAACAGGCCTCTGATCTGTCTGTTGATGGGGTGGCAGTTATGGTCAAAGCTAAACAGGAAAAGGGGGTATGTGGTAAAGTTCAGAGCAAAACCAAGCACTTAAATAGTTCTCAGGGGGATCTAGAGTGGGATCCTACAGGGACAGAGTTAAGCCAGGCCTTGGTACCGTTATTAAATAAGGTTGAGGTAGTGCAGAGTTCAGAGGGGAAGGCCCCTCAATCTCCGGGAGAGGTGATGGTGGTGGAGGAGACTCCTAGCCTTGAGGCGGGGAGCCTTACCTATTCTCCTTTGGCGTCCTCTGGTGGGGATGATCCTGGGGGCGGTTCTTGTATTATTGCCACAAAAGTCCCTGATCCGGATCCTCCCCCAGACAGGGTTGCAAATGGGGAGGGGTGTGATATTAGGGAGGGTGTTGTTGTACAGGGATCTAAGGGTCTGTTCTGTGAGACTGTGGTCTCAGTTGTTGGTGGGGTGGAGGAGGGGGAGGTGGAAGAAATCTCTTTGTCCAATGAGGATGTTCTTCCCTTCGGGGTTACGTGTAAAAGAGTAGGATCCTCGGATGAGGATTCTAAAAGACAAGCAAAGAAAAAGTGAATGGGGTCCTACCTCTATAATCCAAGAAACATGGATCCCCAACCTATACGATGTGCCACCATTAATGTGGCTTCCGTGTTTTCTGAACGTGCTCGTTTCTTGGCCTTCGATTTTTTCAACACGGTTGATGTTGACTTTTTATTTTTGCAGGAGACCAGGGTAGGTGACTTGGCCACACTCCATCGGGCCAAGTGTCAGTGGAAGCGGGGGCCTTCCTTCTGGTCTCTTGCGGCCGAGGCGTCCAGTGGGTTGGCAGTGCTTTTTACTGATATGGTAAACGTGCACAGGATTATAGATTTACAGGTAGGTAGGTGCATGGTTTTAGATGTCAACCTGAGAGGACATGACCTGAGGCTAATAAACATCTATGGGCCCCATTCAAAGTGGGACAGGAAATGTCTTTTAAGGGAGATAAAACAGTTTCTTTTTACGGCCCGGCAGATTGTCTTTGGAGGTGATTTTAACACCGTCATTAGGCCAAAAGACAGAGGGGACACAAAGGCGACCCTGGGCTATGATTCCAATTTTCTAGTTAGCATGGTTAGAGAGGCTGGTCTGGTGGATGTGCACGTTCGCCATTTCCCAGACCTCACAGGTTTCACCTATCATTGTGGTAGTCGTAGGTCTAGGATAGATAGGTTTTTTGTTAAGGAGTCCTCGAAAACTTTGCCTCCTGAGACAAAGCCAGTAGAGTTCTCCGATCACGTTTTTCTGTGTGTTGCTTTGAACGTCTCAGAAACCCCTCAGAAAGGGCGGGGCCTTTGGCGTTTGAATTCCGAGCTCCTAAAGGAGGAGGGAGTTAGACAGTCCTTTAGAGACTTTCTTCAACTACAGGAAACACTTCTGGAGGCTGGTTGGAGTAGGTCTGAGTGGTGGGAGGAGTGTAAAAAGAGGACTCGAAGGCTTTTTCAAAGGCTGGTAGCCAGGAAAAACTTGACAAAAAGATGTATCTACCAGAGCCTGAGAAAGAAACTGGATTTCTTGATCTCTGAGCGTGGAGATAGTGGGGAAATCTCCCGGGTGAAGGCTCAGATGAAGGAATATCAGTACGATCGCCTGGCTTCTTTGATTCTGGAGAGGGATTATGGAAAGTACCACTCGCCTGATCCCTACCAGAGTTGCAGAAAATCAGTTGATTTGAGGGAGGTCCGGGGCCTGTTTGATGACCAGGGTACTCTTCATGAAGACAGGGAGGGTATTTTGGGAGTCATCAGGTCCTATTACTCCAGCCTTTTGTCTGAGCAGCCACTCATCAGAGAGAGGATGGATCAGTTTCTGAGGGAGACACCTGGACTTGAGCAACTTGATCCTTCTTTTGACTCTTTGGGCAGTGATGTGAAAGTGGAGGAGGTCAAGAGAGCCATAGACGGTTTGTCTATAAAAAAATCTCCGGGCCCAGATGGGTTAACATCTGAATTTTTTAAAGCTTTTTCAGACATATTGGCTCCTCATCTCATGGAGGTATTTAATGAAAGCCTGGGTAAGGGATCACTCCCTCCCTCTATGAGATCCTCTGCTCTCATATTGTCTAAAGGTAGGGACCCGGTGCGTGTTGAGAACTGGCGCCCCATCGCTCTTCTCAATACGGACAGAAAGATTCTGGCAAAGGTACTTTTTAATCGGCTGATGGAAGTTTCCGGGCTGTTACTTTCTCCGTCTCAGCATTGCACTGTAAAAGGCCGAAGCACCTTTAGTGCTGTCCTTGGCATCCGGGAGGCTGTGGAGCAATGTCGTGCTGAAAAATGGGGCAAGTATTTGCTGGCATTGGATCAGTCCAAGGCTTTTGACCGAGTTAATCATCAGTACCTGTGGGCTGTGCTGGAGAGGTATGGTCTTCCAGCGATGGTGGTAGATTGGCTACGTGTCATTTACAATCAGGCTGAGAGCTTCCCACTTGTCAATGGCTGGGTAGACCCTGCTTTTGCGGTCGACTCGGGTGTCCGTCAGGGGTGTCCCCTGAGCCCCCTTCTATATGTATTTGCAATTGATCCTTTTGTGCGGAGGATTGAGAGCGGTGCTGTGGCAGGGGTTCAGCTGGGCCCTGGGTTGCCGCTGAGGGTGGTGGCCTACGCAGACGATGTTACTGTGGTCCTGTCGTCTGTGGCAGAGGCACGTGGCATGGAACATCTTATCTGTGAGTACTCTGAGGCTTCGTGCTCCCGAATCAATCAGGATAAGTGTGAAGCTTTCTGGATGGGGGAGGAAGGTGATAAATTTACCCTTCCGGATAGCCTCCCCCGCGCCAGTCCAGAGATAAAAATTCTAGGTATCAAATTTGGCCGTGGTGATTATGCCACTCAGAATTGGGAGAAGAGGCTGGAAGATGCTACCAGGAAGGTGCAGTCCTGGAGAAGGTGGCAACTTTCTCTCAGGGAGAGGGTTGACTTATGCAAAACCTATCTGATTCCGCTTTTTCTGTATGTCAGTTATGTGTGCTTCTTGCCACAGTCTTTGTGGACCAAGATTCATTCTTTATTCTTCCTGATGTTATGGGGGAATAGAATGAATCTGGTCAAGAGAGGGATCACCTACAGATCGAGGGAACAGGGGGGGCTGAGTATGGTCAACCCTGTGGTGTTTTTAGCTACAACGTTTTTAAAACTGAATCTAGGGAGTTTGTTTCTAAGAACTCCCCCTCGATGGGTAGAGAGTTTTAGGGCCTGGGTGTTTCCCTTCCTCAGGTTATGGATGGATGGTGGCCAAGTAAAAACCTTTTGAGTCCGGCATGGCTACCTCCCGATCTACGTTATACTGTGCTTGAAGATGACGAGGCTTTGGGGGCTGGAGGTGGGTGAAGTCAAAAACTTCTCTAGAAGGGAGATGGAGAGAAGAATTTTGCGGACTCACTTTTATGCTCCGCTGTCGTTAAGGGACTGCCCAGGCAGTGTCTGCTCAGATGGGTTGTCTTTGATTAATTCTCAAAGAATCCCACTGAAGTTCAGAGATATTGCCTGGCTTTCTTTCCAAGGGAGACTTTATGTGCGGGGTAACCTCAAGTGTCGAAGTGCCAATGATCGTGGCTGCCCACGTGAGGAATGTCTAGGGGAGGTGGAGACAATGGACCATTTCCTCCTTGAGTGTCCCTTCAATATAAAGGTTTACAGAGCGGTATCAAGGGCCTTACGCATCCCGTGCCTTTCGGGGCTTAATTACCCTGAGTGGGTTTATGGGGCGTTCAAAGGGTATAGAAGGTTTGATTTAACCACAATTTTTATAGTTAGTTTAGCAGTTAGTTTCACACATGGGGTGCACGGTGTCAGGTTTCCCTCAGAGCAAAGGTCCTCCCCTGTGAGGAGGTGGTGGGAAATATTCTGCACGAGGTTAAGAGGATGATGGATATGGATAGGAAGAGGTTGGATGCTGTCGGGTGGTCCAGGCTCTGGCGCCACCTGAAACCCCCTTGAGTGGGTAGCAGAAGTCCTTTTCTTGTTCATCTTATGGCTTCCTATCCTTCACCTTCCCGTAGATTTTCTTTTTTCTGTTTTTTTAATTAAAGCGGTTTGCATGTGACTAAAAGACTTCATTCATCTTTTCATTGCTTATGGTTATGATATGTATTGTTCAAATACAGTAGGTTGTTTTTTGCTTAGATGTTAAGCAATTTTGACATTGCGTATAGTTATACAAGCTTTGTTGCTTTTTGGTTTGGATTATTGGGCAACAATTCAATGTATATTGTATGTCCTATTTTTATGAGTTTTACCATATTTATGTGATGTATGTTGCAATTTTTCTTAATAAAAGATAGCAGTATATACATGTGGGCATTGTACACAGGTGCAGAGGTATATACATAAGGCATTATACATAGGTGCGGCAGCATATACATGTGGACATTATACACAGGTACAGCAGTATATATATGTGGGCATTATACACAGGTGCAGCAGTATATACATGTGGGCATTATACACAGGTGCAGCAGTATATACATGTGTGCATTATACAAAGATGCAGCAATATATACATGTGGGCATTATACACAGGTGCAGCAGTATATACATGTGGGCATTATACACAGGTGTAGCAGTATATACATGTGGGCATTATACACAGGTGCAGTAGTATATAAATGTGAGCATTATACACAGGTGAAGCAGTATATACATGTGGACATTATACACAGGTGCTGCAGTATATTCATGTGGGCATTATACACAGGTGTAGAAGTGTATACATGTGGGCATTATACACAGGTGCAGTAGTATATACATGTGGACATTATACACAGGTGCGGCAGTATATACATGTGGGCATTATTCACAGGTGCAGCAGTATATACATGTGGACATTGGGGGTAATTCCAAGTTGATCGCAGCAGGATTTTTGTTAGCAATTGGGCAAAACCATGTGCACTGCAGGGGAGGCAGATATAACATGTGCAGAGAGAGTTAGATTTGGGTGGGGTGTGTTCAATCTGCAATCTAATTTGCAGTGTAAAAATAAAGCAGCCAGTATTTACCCTGCACAGAAATAAAATAACCCACCCAAATTTAACTCTTTCTGCACGTTATATCTGCATCCCCTGCAGTGCACATGGTTTTGCCCAATTGCTATCAAAAATCCTGCTGCAATCAACTTGGAATTACCCCCATTATACACAGGTGCGGCAGTATATACATGTGGGCATTATACACAGGTGCAGCAGTATATACATGTGGGCATTATACACAGGTGCAGCAGTATATACATATGAGCATTATACACAGATGCAGCAGTATATACATGTGGGCATTATACACAGGTGCAGCAGTATATACATATGAGCATTATACACAGATGCAGCAGTATATACATATGGACACTAGAAGCATGGGCAGCAAAATGGAGAATGAGATTCAACACAGACAAGTGTAAGGTAATGCACTGTGGGGGCAAGACCAAAAATAACACCTACATACCAAATGGGGTAATATTAGGGGATTCTGTACTGGAAAATAGACTTAGGGGTTCACATAGATAACAAATTAAGCAGCAGTACCCAAAGTAGGAGTGCAGCAATGAAGGCTAATAAGATATTAGCATGCATTAAATGGGGAATTGATGCAAGGGACGAGAGTATTATACTCCCATTATATAAATAAATCACTAGTGAGGTCTCATCGTGAATACTGTGTGCAATTTTGGGCACCATATTATAAAAAGGATATCCTGGAGCTAGGAAAGGTTCAGAGGCGGGCGACCAAACTAATCAAGGGCATGGAGACGCTGGAATACGTGGAAAGGTTTGCAAGGCTAGGCATGTTTACACTGGAAAAGAGGAGACTAAGGCACTCATTACGAGTTGTTCGCTCGCTAGCTGCTTTTAGCAGCAGTGCAAACGCTAGGCCGCCGTCCTCTGGTAGTGTATCTTAGCTTAGCAGAATAGCGAACGAAAGGTTAGCAAAACCTCTACTAAATAATTCTTTGCAGTTTCTGAGTAGCTCCAGACCTACTCCTAGATTGCGATCACCTCAGTCCATTTAGTTCCTGGTTTGACGTCACAAACACGCCCTGCGTTCGGCCAGCCACTCCCCCGTTTCTCCAGCCACTCCTGCGTTTTTACCTGGCACGCCTGCGTTTTTTTAGCACACTGCCTGAAAACGCCATGTTGCCGCCCAGAAACACCCACTTCCTGTCAATCACACTACGATCACTCGAGCATTGAAAAAACGTCGCTCGAGCTTGTGTAAATCTACTAAGTTTTGTGTTAAATAACTGAACGCATGCGCGCTGCGTACCATGCGCATGCGCATTTTCCACCTAATCGCTCCGTTGCGAAAAATGGCAATGAGCGAACAACTCGGAATGACCCCCTAAGAGGGGACATGATCAACATCTACAAATATGTAAGGGGTCAATACACAGAGCTTGGGAGGGACCTGTTTTCCATAAGATCAGCACAGAGGACACGTGGTCACTCGCTTAGGTTAGAGGAGAGGAGTTTCCGCACATTGAGGCGAAAAAGGTTTTTTCACAGTAAGGACAATACGTGTTTGGAATTCCCTGCCTGAGAGAGTAGTAACTGCGGACTCAGTCAACACCTTTAAGAATGGGTTAGATAAATTCCAATTGGATAAAGATATTCAGGGTTATGGTGCATAGGCAGGCATTATAGTTAATATAACTAGTCCTAACATAAAAATAACTAGTCCTATAGTAAGACTGCATAGGAGACCACAAATAGGTTGAACTCGATGGACAATTGTCTTTTTTCAACCTTAGTTACTATGTGACTATGTTACACTATACACAGGTGCAGAAGTATATACATATGGGCATTATACACAGGTGTAGCAGGATATACATGTGGGCATTATACACAGGTGCAGCAGTATATACATGTGGGCATTATACACAGGTGTAGCAGGATATACATGTGGGCATTATACACAGGTGTAGCAGTATATACATGTGGGCATTATACACAGGTGTAGCAGGACATACATGTGGGCATTATACACAGGTGCAGCAGTATATACATGTGGGCATTATACACAGGTGTAGCAGGATATACATGTGGGCATTATACACAGGTGTAGCAGTATATACATGTGGGCATTATACACAGGTGTAGCAGGATATACATGTGGGCATTATACACAGGTGCAGCAGTATATACATGTGGGCATTATACACAGGTGTAGCAGGATATACATGTGAGCATTATACACTGGTGCAGCAGTATATACATGTGGGCATTATACACAGGTGTAGCAGGATATACATGTGAGCATTATACACTGGTGCAGCAGTATATACATGTGGGCATTATACACAGGTGTAGCAGGATATAAATGTGAGCATTATACACTGGTGCAGCAGTATATACTGTACATGTGGGTATTACACACAGGTGTAGCAGTACATACATGTGAGCATTAGACACTTGTGCAGCAGTATATACATGTGGGCATTATACACAGGTGTAGCAGGATATACATGTGGGCATTATACACAGGTGTAGCAGTAAATACATGTGAGCATTATACACAGGTGCAGCAGTATATACATGTGAGCATTATACACAGGTGTAGCAGGATATACTTGTGGGCATTATACACAGGTGCAGCAGTATATACATGTGGGCATTACACACAGGTGGAGCAGTATATACATGTGGGCATTATACACAGGTGTAGCAGTATATACATGTGGGCATTATTCACAGGTGCAGCAGTATATACATGTGGGCATTATACACAGGTGCAGCAGTATATACATGTGAGCATTATACATAGGTGTAGCAGGATATACATGTGGGCATTATACACAGGTGCAGCAGTATATACACAGGTGTAGCAGTATATACATGTGAGCATTATACACTGGTGCAGCAGTATATACTGTACATGTGGGCATTATACACAGGTGTAGCAGTATATACATGTGAGCATTATACACAGGTGTAGCAGTATATACATGTGAGCATTATACACTGGTACAGCAGTATATACATGTGGGCATTATACACAGGTGTAGCAGGATATACATGTGGGCATTATACACAGGTGTAGCAGTATATACATGTGAGCATTATACACAGGTGCAGCAGTATATACATGTGGACATTATACACAGGTGCAGCATTATACACAGGTGTAGCAGGATATACATGTGGGCATTATACACAGGTGTAGCAGTATATACATGTGGGCATTATACACAGGTGTAGCAGGATATACATGTGGGCATTATACACAGGTGTAGCAGTATATACATGTGGCCATTATACACAGGTGCAGCAGTATATACATGTGGGCATTATACACAGGTGTAGCAGGATATACATGTGGGCATTATACACAGGTGCAGGAGTATATACATGTGTGCATTATACACAGGTGTAGCAGGATATACATGTGGGCATTATTCACAGGTGCAGCAGTATATACATGTGGGCATTATACACAGGTGTAGCAGTATATACATGTGGGCATTATACACAGGTGTAGCAGGATATACATGTGGGCATTATACACAGGTGCAGCAGTATATACATGTGGGCATTAGGTGTAGCAGGATATACATGTGGGCATTATACACAGGTGGAGCAGTATATACATGTCGGCATTATACACAGGTGTAGCAGTGTATATTGGGCCTAATTCTGAGTGGATCGCAGCAGCAAATTTGTTAGCAGTTGGGCAAAACCATGTGCACTGCAGTGGGGGACAAATATAACATGTGCAGAGAGAGTTAGATTTGGGTGGGGTGTATTCAAACTGAAATCTAAATTGCAGTGTAAAAATAAAGCAGCCAGTATTTACCCTGCACAAAAACTATATAACCCACCCAAATCTAACTCTCTCTGCAAATGTTATATCTGCCCCCCCTGCAGTCAGGGCCGGTGCTAGGGTGTTCGGCGCCCCCCCTGCAAACTATAAATATGCGCCCTCCCATATTCCTTTGGCGCGCTCCGGGAAAAGGGGTGTGGTCTCACAAGTAAGGGGCATGGCCACACAGTAGTACCCCCATTTAAAATTACGCCACAATGTAGCACAATCTTATTCATCTTATACGTAATGCCCCACCTGTAGTAGTAGCGTCCTTATACGTAATGCCCCACCCATAGTAGTAGCGTCCTTATATGTAATGCACCCCAGTAGTAGTAGCATCCTTATACATAATGCACCCCCAATAGTAGTATCATCCTTATACATAATGCCCCCCAGTAGTAGTAGCATCCTTATACATAATGCCCCCCAGTAGTAGTAGTGTCCTTATACATAATGCACCCCCAATAGTAGTATCATCCTTATACATAATGCCCCCCAGTAGTAGTAGCATCCTTATACATAATGCCCCCCAGTAGTAGTAGTGTCCTTATACATAATGCACCCCCAATAGTAGTATCATCCTTATACATAATGCCCCCCAGTAGTAGTAGCATCCTTATACATAATGCCCCCCAGTAGTAGTAGCATCCTTATACATAATGCCCCCCAGTAGTATAGTAGCATCCTTATACATAATGCCCCCCGAGTAGTAGTAGCTTCCTTATACATAATGCACCCACAGTAGTAGTATCGTCCTTATACGTAGTGCACCCCCAGTAGTAGTGTCGTTATACGTAATACCCCCCAGTAGTAGTGTCGTTATACGTAATACCCCCCAGTAGTAGACGTGTCCTTATACGTAATACGCCCCAGTAATAGTAGCGTCCTTATACGTAGTGCACCGCCAGTAGTAGAAGCGTCCTTATACGTAATGCCATCCCAGTAGTAGTAGCGTTCTTATACATAATGCGCCCCCAGTAGTAGCACGGTCCTTATACATAATGCCCCCCCCAGTAGTAGCGCCGTCCTTATACATAATGCCCCCCGCAGTAGTAGCATCCTTATACGTCAGGGCTGGCCAAACCGGTCCTCGAGATCTACCAACAGTTCATGTTTTACAGGTCTCCTGGAGAGCTGTAGAATTGTCAGTTAGGAATGAATGCAGCACATCTTAATTAGTAATGACACCTGTGCACCAGCTAGGCGATCTGGAAAATGTGAACTGTTGGTAGATCTTGAGGACTGGTTTGGCCAGGCCTGTTATACGTAATGCCCTCCCCCCAGTAGTAGTAGCATTGTTATACGTAATGCCCTCCCGGTAATAGTAGCGTCCTTATACATAATGCCCCCAAGTAGTAGTATCGTCCTTTTACGTAATGCCCCCCCCAGTAGTAGTAGCGTCCTTATACGTAGTGCACCCCCAGTAGTAGTATCGTGCTTATACGTAATGCCCCCCCAGTAGTAGTATCGTCCTTATACGTAATGCACCCCCAGTAGTAGCGTCATTATACATAATGCCCCCAAGTAGTAGTAGCGTCCTTATACGTAATGCCCCCCCAGTAGTGGTAGCGTCCTTATACGTAGTGCACCCCAGTAGTAGTATCGTCCTTATACGTAATACCCCCCAGTAGTAGTATCATCCTTATACGTAATACCCCCCAGTAGTAGTATCGTCCTTATACGTAATAACCCCCAGTAGTAGTATCGTCCTTATACGTAATGCCCCCAGCCCCAGTAGTAGTAGCGCCCTTACACGTAATGGCCCCCCCAGTAGTAGCGTTGTTACACGTAATGCCCCCCTGTAGTAATAGTGTCCTTATACGTAATGCCCCCCCAGTAGTGGTGTCCATAGAGCACGCGCACAGACATACCTCACACACACACACACACACACACACACACACACACACTTCACACATATATACACACACATACACACCCACACACTTCTCTCTCACCCTCCACTTACCTAATCCAGTCTCCCTCTGTACAGCAGCCAGGTCCGTGTAGCTCCGCCCCCTTATGATCCGTTTAGCCACGCCCCCTACAGTCCCGTGTAGCTCCGCCCCCTTCTGTCCCGTACTCGGCGCTGTCACACAGCACAGGTGAGGGGAGGGAGGAGGCGTATCATGCTGCAGGTGCCCGCTGCCAGTACCTGTCATACAGTGACAGACACAGCAGTGGCAGCAGCAGCAGCAGGAGGAGGAGGGACAGGACGGCGCAGCAGGGAAGGGATGCAGAGCAGTGAAGGCGCCTATCCGTCCCAGCGCCTCCCTGCACTGCATCCCTTCGCTGAGCGGGTAGCGCCGGGCCTGCCTGCAGTGCACATAGGCCCTCATTCCGAGTTGATCGCTCGGTAATTTTCTTCGCATCGCAGTGAAATTCCGCTTAGTACGCATGCGCAATATTCGCACTGCGACTGCGCCAAGTAATTTTACAATGAAGATAGTATTTTTACTCACGGCTTTTTCTTCGCTCTGGCGAACGTAGTGTGATTGACAGGAAATGGGTGTTACTGGGCGGAAACACAGCGTTTTCGGGGCGTGTGGATAAAAACGCTACCGTTTCCGGAAAAAACGCAGGAGTGGCCGGAGAAACGGGGGAGTGTCTGGGCGAACGCTGGGTGTGTTTATGACGTCAAACCAGGAACGACAAGCACTGAACTGAACGCAGATGCCGAGTAAGTCTGAAGCTACTCTGAAACTGCTAAGTAGTTTGTAATCGCAATATTGCGAATACATCGGTCGCAATTTTAAGAAGCTAAGATACACTCCCAGTAGGCGTAGGCTTAGCGTGAGCAACTCTGCTAAATTCGCCTTGCGAGCGATCAACTCGGAATGAGGGCCATGGTTTTGCCCGACTGCTAACAAAATTCCTGCTGTGATCAACTCAGAATTACCCCCATTGCTGGAAATTTGGTGATCTTTGATTAGAGATGTGCAGAAAAGCTAAGCTAGGGGAGGCACTGCTTCACCTGCAATAGACTTTTTACTTTTGAATTTTGACTATAAAAATGATTAGAATAATACAAAGATATTTCTAATATAGTTTTTGTATTATTCATATACTTTATATCAGGGGTGGGGAACCTCCGGCCCGCGGGCCGTATAAGGCCCGCAAAGCCGTTTGCTCCGGCCCACCCGCTTCTCCCAGTGAGACACGCCGCCGCTCAGTCCGGCGGCAGCGTGTCTCAGCTGTCAGTGTCAGGACAGGGAGGAGAGCGCGGCGGCACGTAGAACTTGAAACCAGCCGCCGGTTCATGAGCCAATCAGAGCTCGCGGACCGGCAGCCAATCAGGAGCCGCGGCTGCCGGTCCGCGAGCTCTGATTGGCTCTCGAACCGGCGGCTGGTTTCAAGTCCTACACGCCGCCGCCCAACATAGCCGCGCTTTCCTCCGTGTGCCGCCGAAAGGAGCGGTAAGTAGCACGGAAGGGGGGGGCACTGTGGGGGCATCTGTATACTTGGCACTGTGGGGGGCATTTGTATACCTGGCACTGTGGGGGGCATCTGTATACGTGGCACTGTGGGAGCATCTGTATAACTGGCACTGTGGGGGCATCTGTATACCTGGCACTGTGAGGGGCATTTGTATACCTGGCACTGTGGGGGCATCTGTATACCTGGCACTGTGGGGGCATTTGTATACCTGGCACTGTGGGGGCATCTGTATACCTGGCACTGTGGGGACATCTGTATACCTGGCACTGTGGGGGGCATTTGTACACCTGGCACTGTGAGGGGCATTTGTATACTTGGCACTGTGGGGGCATTTGTATACCTGGCACTGTGGGGGCATCTGTATACCTGGCACTGTGGGGACATCTGTATACCTGGCACTGTGTGGGGCATTTGTATACCTGGCACTGTGAGGGGCATCTGTATACCTGGCACTGTGGGGACATTTGTATACCTGGCACTGTGAGGGGCATTTGTATACCTGGCACTGTGAGGGGCATCTGTATACCTGGCACTGTGGGGGGGGGGGGCATCTGTATACCTGGCACTGTGGGGGCATCTGTATACCTGGCACTGTGAGGGGCATCTATATACCTGGCACTGTGAGGGGCATCTGTATACCTGGCACTGTGGGGGCATCTATATACCTGGCACTGTGGGGGGCATTTGTACACCTGGCACTGTGAGGGGCATTTGTATACTTGGCACTGTGGGGGCATTTGTATACCTGGCACTGTGAGGGGCATTTGTATACCTGGCACTGTGGGGGCAATTGTGGATCTGGCACTGCACTATTGGGGGCATATGTGTATCACGTCCCATTTTAACTGGCCACACCCATTTTTTTTTGCACGCGCGCCTCCGGCGCGCACACACAGTACCTCTATGGGGCAGACCTGCTGGGGGGCAGGGTAATTTTTTAAGTTGAGAATTTTTGTATGGCCCCCGAAGGATTTTATAAATATCCAAATGGCCCTCGGTAGAAAAAAGGTTCCCCACCCCTGCTTTATATAATGAAAACTCTGGCGTATACTGGAATATGAGAGGAAAGGCTCTGCCTCACCCCACCACACGTCACTGGCAAAATGTCTTTAAAAAGGTCACAGGTTTGTGTGTTTTGTAAAGGGATTTAGGGTAGGAGACAACTTAGTGATGTTTGCAATAGATAAATAACAGAAACAAATAGTGTATAGAGTTGAAAGATGAACACGCTTATATATTGTAACATCTTACAAGGTTACCAAATAAGCATTAACCTTACAGACAATGTCAGACTGGGGCATTAAAGGCTCGGCAGAGAATGCAGTCATAGGGGCCCTAGTGTAAGGGGTGTGGCCAGTAACCGGAGCGGGCGTGGCCAGCAACCACAGAGTGACTTGGACAACCATTAGAGAGGCTAAGAACAGGGCCCCTTTGAAAAGGAGGGGGCAGGAGGGATAATCTTAGTGTAGTTTCCCTAGAAATACACCAAGCACCCAAGTTCATCCATGATCCTGCGACACCAAGTTATGTACTTACACCTAAAAGAGGGGGGCACTCAGGCAATGGGACCGAACGGGTGGGCCAGTCCAACCATCAATTGTGAGCCAGTCCAACCATCAATCTTGTGATTTAAGACATAAAGGAGGCTGGGCCAAGCAATACATTCGGAGAGTTCTTCTAAGGTGGTAGGACTATGAAGTGACATTTACACATAGTTGCCTACATTTAAAGCCTCCTCTCTGGGAGAATCCCAGAGAGGAAATGCTGAGTGCCCCTTTGGGGGGCAGGGCTGGTCTGTCACATCACTAGGCCCCGCCCCAAAAATGCAGTGATGAGTTGGTCTGTTGGGAGGGGTGGAGCTAAATGGCGCAAACTTGTGTAATATAGCCCCGTTCCTTTCCATACATCCCTGCAAGTACCTGTATAATCTTCACATCCTGCCCGCTTCACTAGGGAGCGGGTGGATACGAGAGATACGGCCACCCATGTGTGCAGGGGGACTACCCTAAAAACCGAAAGTCTCCCCGCAACGTACGGGAGAGTACTGTAGGCAAGCATGCGTTTACAGTTATGCCCTTTTCAGTCAAGAAACATAAAGGTAAGTCTGACAAAAAAAAGTAACCCTAGTGTGTACGTGTGTGTACATAGGAAGGGGGGGGGGGGTGCGGGTATTAATTGCACGGATCGGCCATGTTGGCGGGGCCTGGGTCCACCATCGCACCACCTTTTACCTTTTTACCTGTCAGCAACAGCAGATGCCTCTCTCCCCAGCCCAACTCACACCGCCGTGTGTTGTGCTGTAATGGGGTCATGGAGGCTGCCGCCACTGATCAGGGGTCTCCTCTGTCTATGCGGGGGAGCGATCACACAGACTGCCCCTGGCTGTTCAACGTGCGACACTGCAAATACTGTTTTATCTATTTTATACCTATGGAGGTGTGGTCAAGCCTCCCGCAATTAGGTCCCGTCCCAAAAAAGTACCGGGGCCCAGACTTGCTCTCTACGGCCCTGTATGTGATAGGAAATACAGTGTAATCTCCACTGGGGGAAACACTGAATGGCCAAGTATTCTCTTGCCGAATACCATACATGCACTATATAGTAACTGTAAGCTAATAAAACATTTTTAAATAATAATAAATAATTAAACACAATTCTAGGTCTTTATAATAAGAATTTACTTACCGATAATTCTATTTCTCATAGTCCGTAGTGGATGCTGGGGACTCCGTAAGGACCATGGGGATTAGCGGCTCCGCAGGAGACTGGGCGCACATCTAAAGAAAGCTTTAGGACTATCTGGTGTGCACTGGCTCCTCCCCCTATGACCCTCCTCCAAGCCTCAGTTAGGATACTGTGCCCGGACGAGCGTACACAATAAGGAAGGATTTTGAATCCCGGGTAAGACTCATACCAGCCACACCAATCACACCGTATAACCTGTGATCTGAACCCAGTTAACAGTATGATAACAGAGGAGCCTCTGAAAGATGGCTCACAACAATAATAACCCGATTTTTGTAACAATAACTATGTACAAGTATTGCAGACAATCCGCACTTGGGATGGGCGCCCAGCATCCACTACGGACTATGAGAAATAGAATTATCGGTAAGTAAATTCTTATTTTCTCTAACGTCCTAAGTGGATGCTGGGGACTCCGTAAGGACCATAGGGATTATACCAAAGCTCCCAAACGGGCGGGAGAGTGCGGATGACTCTGCAGCACCAAATGAGAGAACTCCAGGTCCTCCTCAGCCAGGATATCAATTTTGTAGAATTTTACAAACGTATTTGCTCCTGACCAAGTAGCTGCTCGGCAAAGTTGTAAAGCCGAGACCCCTCGGGCAGCCGCCCAAGATGAGCCCACCTTCCTTGTGGAGTGGGCATTTACAGATTTTTGGCTGTGGCAGGCCTGCCACAGAATGTGCAAGCTGAATTGTACTACAAATCCAACGAGCAATAGTCTGCTTAGAAGCAGGAGCACCCAGCTTGTTGGGTGCACACAGGATAAACAGCGAGTCAGATTTCCTGACTCCAGCCGTCCTGGAAACATATATTTTCAGGGCACTGACAACGTCTAGCAACTTGGAGGCCTCCAAGTCCCTAGTAGCCGCAGGCACCACCAATAGGTTGGTTCAGGTGAGACGCTGAAACCACCTTGGGGAGAAACTGAGGACGAGTCCTCAATTCCGCCCTGTCCGAATGGAAAATCAGATAAGGGCTTTTTCGGGATAAAGCCGCCAATTCTGACACGCGCCTGACCCAGGCCAGGGCCAACAGCATGACCACTTTCCATGTGAGATATTTTAACTCCACAGATTTAAGTGGTTCAAACCAATGTGACTTTCGGAACCCAAAACTACATTGAGATCCCAAAGTGCCACTGGAGGCACAAAAGGAGGCTGTATATGCAGTACCCCTTTTACAAACGTCTGAACTTCAGGGACTGAAGCTAGTTCTTTTTGGAAGAAAATTGACAGGGCCGAAATTTGAACCTTAATGTACCCCAATTTCAGGCCCATAGACACTCCTGTTTGCAGGAAATGTAGGAATCGACCCAGTTGAATTTCCTCCGTCGGGCCTTACTGGCCTCGCACCACGCAACATATTTTCGCCAATTGCGGTGATAATGTTTTTGCGGTTACATCCTTCCTGGCTTTGATCAGGATAGGGATGACTTCATCCGGAATGCCTTTTTTCCTTCAGGATCCGGCGTTCAACCGCCATGCCGTCAAACGCAGCCGCGGTAAGTCTTGGAACAGACAGGGTCCTTGCTGGAGCAGGTCCCTTCTTAGAGGTAGAGGCCACGGATCCTCCGTGAGCATCTCTTGAAGTTCCGGTTACCAAGTCCTTCTTGGCCAATCCGGAACCACGAATATAGTGCTTACTCCTCTCCATCTTATCAATCTCAGTACCTTGGGTATGAGAGGCAGAGGAGGGAACACATACCCTGACTGGTACACCCACGGTGTTACCAGAGCGTCTACAGCTTATTGCCTGAGGGTCCCTGGACCTGGCGCAATACCTGTCGAGTTTTTAATCATGTGGAAGACTTCTGGGTGAAGTCCCCACTCTCCCGGGTGGAGGTCGTGCTGAGGAAGTCTGCTTCCCAGTTGTCCACTCCCGGAATGAATACTGCTGACAGTGCTATCACATGATTTTCCGCCCAGCGAAGAATCCTTGCAGCTTCTGCCATTGCCCTCCTGCTTCTTGTGCCACCCTGTCTGTTTACGTGGGTGACTGCCGTGATGTTGTCCGACTGGATCAACACCGGCTGACCTTGAAGCAGAGGTCTTGCTAAGCTTAGAGCATTGTAAATGTCCCTTAGCTTCAGGATATTTATGTGAAGTGATGTCTCCAGGCTTGACCATAAGCCCTGGATATTCCTTCCCTGTGTGACTGCTCCCCAGCCTCGCAGGCTGGCATCCGTGGTCACCAGGACCCAGTCCTGAATGCCTAATCTGCGGCCCTCTGGAAGATGAGCACTCTGTAACCACCACAGGAGGGACACCCTTGACCTTGGTGACAGGGTTATCCGCTGATGCATCTGAAGATGCGATCCGGACCATTTGTCCAGCAGGTCCCACTGGAAAGTTCTTGCGTGGAATCTGCCGAATGGGATTGCTTCGTAGGAAGCCACCATTTTACCCAGAACCCTTGTGCATTGATGCACTGAGACTTGGCTCGGTTTTAGGAGGTTCCTGACTAGCTCGGATAACTCCCTGGCTTTCTCCTCCGGGAGAAACACCTTTTTCTGGACTGTGTCCAGGATCATCCCTAGGAACAGAAGACACGTCGTCGGAACCAGGTGCGATTTTGGAATATTGAGAATCCAATCGTGCTGCCGCAACACTACCTGAGATAGTGCTACACCGACCTCCAACTGTTCCCTGGATCTTACCCTTATCAGGGAATTGTCCAAGGAAGGGATAACTAAAATTCACTTCCTTCGAAGGAATATCATCATTTCGGCCATTACCTTGGTAAAGACCCGGGGTGCCGTGTACCATCCATAAGGCAGCGTCTGAACTGATAGTGACAGTTCTGTACCACAAACCAGAGGTACCCTTGGTGAGAAGGGTAAATTTTGACATGAAGGTAAGCATCCTTGATGTCCCGAGACATCATGTAGTCCCCTTCTTCCAGGTTCGCAATCACTGCTCTGAGTGACTCAATCTTGAATTTGAACCTCTGTACGTAAGTGTTCAAAGATTTTAGATTTAGAATCGGTCTCACCGAGCCGTCCGGCTTCGGTACCACAACAGTGTGGAATAATACCCCGTTCCCTGTTGCAGGAGGGGTATCTTGATTATCACCTGCTGGGAATACAGCTTGTGAATGGCTTCCAAAACTGTCTCCCTGTCAGAAGGAGACATCGGTAAAGCCGACTTTAGGAAACGGCGAGGGGGAGACGTCTCGAATTCTAATTTGTACCCCTGAGATATCACCTGAAGGATCCAGGGGTCTACTTGCGAGTGAGCCCACTGCGCGCTGAAATTCATTGAGACGGGCCCCCCACCGTGCCTGATTCTGCTTGTAAAGCCCCAGCGTATACTGAGGGCTTGGCAGAGGCGGGAGAGGGTTTCTGTTCCTGGGAACTGGCTGATTTCTGCAGCCTTTTTCCTCTCCCTCTGTCACGGGGCAGAAATGAGGAACCTTTTGCCCGCTTGTCCACGAAAAGACTGCGCCTGATAATACGGCGTCTTCTCATGTTGAGAGGCGACCTGGGGTACAAACGTGGAATTCCCAGCTGTTGCCGTGGCCACCAGGTCTGAAAGACCGACCCCAAATAACTCCTCCCTTAATAAAGCAATACTTCCAAATGCCGTTTGGAATACGCATCACCTGACCACTGACGTGTCCATAAGCCTCTACTGGTAGAAATGGACAACGCGCTTAGACTTGATGCCAGTCGGCAAATATTCCGCTGTGCATCACGCATATATAAAAATGCATCTTTTAAATGCTCTATAGGCAAAAATATACTGTCCCTATCTAGGGTATCAATATTTTCAGTCAGGGAATCCGACCACGCCAACCCAGCACTGCACATCCAGGCTGAGGCGATTGCTGGTCGCAGTATAACACCAGTATGTGTGTAAATACCTTTTAGGATACCCTCCTGCTTTCTATCAGCAGGATCCTTAAGGGCGGCCATCTCAGGCGAAGGTATAGCCCTTACAAGCGTGTGAGCGCTTTATCCCCCCTAGGGGGTGTTTCCCAACGCACCCTAACCTCTGGCGGGAAAGGATATAATGCCAATAACATTTTAGAAATTATCCGTTGTTATCGGGGGAAACCCACGCATCATCACACACCTCATTTAATTTCTCAGATTCAGGAAAACTACAGGTAGTTTTTCCTCACCGAACATAATACCCCTTTTTTGGTGGTACTCGTATTATCAGAAATGTGTAAAACATTTTTCATTGCCTCAATCATGTAACGTGTGGCCCTACTGGAAGTCACATTCGTCTCTTCACCGTCGACACTGGAGTCAGTATCCGTGTCGGCGTCTATATCTGCCATCTGAGGTAACGGGCGCTTTAGAGCCCCTGACGGCCTATGAGACGTCTGGACAGGCACAAGCTGAGTAGCCGGCTGTCTCATGTCAACCACTGTCTTTTATACAGAGCTGACATTGTCACATAATTCCTTCCAACAGTTCATCCACTCAGGTGTCGACCCCCTAGGGGGTGACATCACTATTACAGGCAATCTGCTCCGTCTCCACATCATTTTTCTCCTCATACATGTCGACACAAAAGTACAGACATACAGCACACACACAGGGAATGCTCTGATAGAGGACAGGACCCCACTAGCCCTTTGGGGAGACAGAGGGAGAGTTTGCCAGCACACACCAGAGCGCTACATATATACAGGGATAACCTTATATAAGTGTTTTTCCCCTTATAGCTGCTGTATAGTTAATACTGCGCCTAATTAGTGCCCCCCTCTCTTTTTTTAACCCTTTCTGTAGTGTAGTGACTGCAGGGGAGAGACAGGGAGCTTCCCTCCAACGGAGCTGTGAGGGAAAATGGCGCCAGTGTGATGAGGAGATAGGCTCCGCCCCTTTTTCGCGGACTTTTCTCCTGCTTTTTTATGGATTCTGGCAGGGGTTAAATGCATCCATATAGCCCAGGAGCTATATGTGATGCATTTTTTTGCCATCCAAGGTGTTTTGATTGCGTCTCAGGGCGCCCCCCCCCCAGCGCCCTGCACCCTCAGTGACCGAAGTGTGAAGTGTGCTGAGAGCAATGGCGCACAGCTGCAGTGCTGTGCGCTACCTTGTTGAAGACTGGACGTCTTCTGCCGCCGATTTTCCGGACCTCTTCTGCCTTCTGGCTCTGTAAGGGGGCCGGCGGCGCGGCTCTGGGACCCATCCAAGCTGGGCCTGTGATCGTCCCTCTGGAGCTAATGTCCAGTAGCCTAAGAAGCCCAATCCACTCTGCACGCAGGTGAGTTCGCTTCTTCTCCCCTTAGTCCCTCGATGCAGTGAGCCTGTTGCCAGCAGGTCTCACTGAAAATAAAAAACCTAAACTAAAACTTTCACTAAGAAGCTCAGGAGAGCCCCTAGTGTGCACCCTTCTCGTTCGGGCACAGAGATCTAACTGAGGCTTGGAGGAGGGTCATAGGGGGAGAAGCCAGTGCACACCAGATAGTCCTAAAGCTTTCTTTAGATGTGCGCCCAGTCTCCTGCGGAGCCGCTAATCCCCATGGTCCTTACGGAGTCCCCAGCATCCACTTAGGACGTTAGAGAAAAGTGTCTAGTGAGAGAGGTATATACAATATGATAGTTGGAGCATGTTGGCCAGCTTCCCACTTGGGATCGCAGGCTCTGTTCTTGGGGTCCCTAATTTTCAGGTATGGAATACATTTTCTCATTTGAGATACAAAATGATTGCGTCGATACAATGGGTTCTGGATAAAAAAAATATTACATAAGTAGTGTTCCTTCTAGAATTAATATGGGGCAGGGCGCCGGACTCCGGGGGCATATAACAGGGCGCGGCCATGTAAATTAGGGAGCGTGGCCATGCTAACGTCATTTTAGTGGGCTGTGCGGCCCACAGGCGTTGCTATTGGGGGCGTCTGTGGCCGTCGACGTCACCTCCGTCAATGCTGGGCTTCCCCCAGCTCTCTCCCATAGCGTGAATGGATGCCGCGCGCATGCGCACGGCATCTTTACACGCTGGAAGAGCAGGAAGCGGGCGGCTGTTCTAGCAGGGTGCCGAAAAAGGGCAGGGCGGATTTTGACTTTAAAAAATCGGGCAGGGCGCGGCACCCTGCTAAAACAGCCTAGAGTGAACACTCCATAAGTACCACTGGTCTATGGTACAAGCTTTTGTGAGTAATGCTGGCCATACACTAGGTCGATATTGTGCACAAATACACGACATCAACGCGTTATTCGACCCACTGCATGTTTTGGGTGCGATTACGTCGAATCAACTGATCATATGTGCTGCACATATGATCAGTCGATCCGGGTAGGTGTCATTTGCAGACCGAACGATAAATCGTAAGGTGTACAAGCACCTTACGATTTATCGTATGCCGGGGAGCTGGCGAAGGGAAAGGGGGGGTTGTGGGAAGGCTCGCATCTAATGCGAGTTGTCCTAATGTATGGCCTATAGATTGTAAGCTTGCGAGCAGGGCCTTCCTTCCTTCCTCTATGGCTGTTATTACTCAGTTTTGTTTTATCATGGTGTCCAATTGTAAAGCGCAACGGAATTTGATGCTCTATATAAGAAACTCTTAATTAAAAGATAAGTAGGCTCTCTTGTCTTGATGCATTATTGCCTGTCTCCTGGCTGTACAGGACCTAATTGTACATGGAGACATTTACCTTATTGTTCCCTAACCAGCAGAATGTGTTCCTAGAGGTGTATAGGGGGGTACTCATGGAGCGATCCCTGCTTAAAGTCTAAGCAATCTGACCGCCCGCTCCCCCCCCCCCCCCCTCCCCACGCTCAGCACTCATCTCTCCCCACATCTGCCAGTGAGTACTGGCCTTTAGTTCTGCCACCAAAAGGATGCTGCTCAAGATAACAATCAGGGTGAACATCAAAGAATATACACTTCAAAGTAGTCTGGATTCCTTACAGAATTCCATAGTTTACAGCCTGTAACTGGATAGTTCTATTTCCACAGCCATAAACTGCACACAAGTAGGGTGCAAAACTGGTGCAAGGCATAGCAAAAAAAAAACAACACAAAAATAAGTGTTCTTTTGTGTGTCATTTTGTATATGTAACCATATCTAAGAACAAACAGTGGAAACGTGTACCCTGGTGGTGTCGCTTTGCTCGCCACACTTTGGACAAGGTTACTATTCCCAATCACGGTCCACGTGGATAGTAAATGAAGCAGAAGTTGGAAAAACATGACAACCCCCCAAAAAGTGTCAACCACTTGTGTGTCGGCCCGTGTCATATCAACCTTTTGTACCTGCTGACCCAATGCGTGTCGACCACATTGACTGGTCACCTAGACACTAGACCTATACATTGGAACGCACTTTTTTTCCCCAATACCCCAAGTTTCAGCTGCAAGATGCGTTCCGGTTTGCAACTGTCGCACATTGGGGGTCATTCCGAGTTGTTCGCTCGTTGCCGATTTTCGCTATACTGCGATTAGTCGCTTACTGCGCATGCGCAAGGTTCGCAGAGCGCCTGCGCTTAGTTATTTTACACAAAAGTTAGGTATTTTACTCACGGCATAACGAAGCTTTTTCATCGCTGTGCTGATCGTAGTGTGATTGACAGGAAGTGGGTGTTTCTGGGTGGAAACTGGACGTTTTATGGGAGTTTGCGGAAAAACGCAGGCGTTCGAGTTGCAAAACGCAGTAGTGGCTGGAGAAACGGGGGAGTGGTTGGGCAAACGCTGGGTGTGTTTGTGACGTCAAACCAGGAACGAAAAGGACTGAGCTGGTCGCAATGGCTGAGTAAGTCTGGAGCTACTCAGAAACTGCTAAGAAATTTCTATTCGCAATTCTGCTAATCTTTCGTTCGCACTTCTGCTAAGCTAAGATTCACTCCCAGAGGGCGGCGGCTTAGCGTGTGCAATGCTGCTAAAAGCAGCTAGCGAGCGAACAACTCGGAATGACCACCATGGTCCCGCTTACAGATGGTACAAGACCAATACACCAGCACTGAGCCAATACTTCTCCCCGCATCAATTAGCGTAACAAATGCATCATTTTACAGCAGAAACAACAATACACACAAACACACACACACACACACACACACACACACACACACACACACGGCATACACAAGAAAAACGAAACAAAATAAAATGTCTGTAACACGCTCACAAAATATACAGTAGAATTCTCTGCGTTATCATTATCATCTTCTGGCATCTGTACCCACACATGCCCACCTGCACTGATCCCCGTCTGTTCTGGGCATATTTCCTGCCCCTTCCGGATCTACATGTGACGCCATTATGTGAACATGCCCTTAATTAAAGCAGATCTTACACCGCACTCAGCCCAAAACACCCCTCAGATTCAGGGGCCGCTCCGGAGGGGGGGGCTGCAGCTCAGTTCAAAATCCAAATAGTGGAGACACACCAACTGCCGGTGAGTCAGTTTGAAATGACAGTTGGTGACAGTTGGTGTGGCGCCCCGATTTGAAATGAGATGTACGGTAATGCATTCGCAGATGTGATCCCGTGCGCAGCGGATTTGCTAAAATATGCAAATGACACAGGCGCCTGGATTCCTGCGGCTTTGCAGATCCAAGCAACTAAGTACAAATACGCAGCGGCAGTCACAGAGCCTTCAGTAATCGAGTGCATGAGTAACAATGCCCAGTTAATAGAATCTTATTGGTTGCCATGGGCAACATCACCATTACTATAAACCCGCACTTTAGTAAATATACACCTATTGTGGATCCTGTTGTGCTAATGGGTACAAGCAAATAGTAACGTAAGTTTTCTAATCGCATTTGCAGAGGTACATTGTGACATTGGAATTATTATATATACATATATATATATATATATATATATATATATATATTTATGTACACGGTCAGTTTACATTGTTATGATCACCTCCTACGTCTGCATACTTATCACTTGTTGCTGTCCGGGGTAAAAGGGGCAATTTATCCGAGTTGCAAAATGGAACGATAATCGGCTTTCGGGCCAAGGGTGGCAGTATTTCTGACACAGCGCAATTTGTGACCTGTTCGTGTGCTGGTGTGGTGAAGGAGTATCGTGACTGGACAAATGGCACCATTGCAAATAACCGACGTGGAAACTGCGGAGCACCACGTGCCACTGATGTGAGAGGTGAACGTCGGCTACCGAGGTGCGTGAGGGCCGACCGACACTCTACAGTGGAGCAGCTCGCTGTCACAATGAGCCTGGGGGCTACCAGACGTGTGTCTAACATGATAGTTCAGCCGGTATAGCTGCTGTCCGTGCTGCGGTTACTCTGGCTATTAGCTGGTGGTCATAATAATGTGACTCCACCGTATATAACTGCAATAAGAGGCAGCGCTCAACTTAATACGCGAACCACACACTCTGGGTCCACACCAGCAATTTAGCATCCAGATAATTTAATCCTTCACCAGTATTTTCTGATGAAGGATTAAATTATCCGAAAGCTAAATTGCTGGTGGACCCAGAGCCGGTGTATCGCTTATTAAGTCCGGTGAATGCCGCCTCTATGCTATTATATTGGGGGTCATTCCGAGTTGTTCGCTCGCAAGCTGCTTTTAGCAGCTTTGCACACGCTAAGCCGCCGCCTACTGGGAGTGAATCTTAGCTTATCAAAATTGCGAACGAAAGATTAGCAAAATTGCGAATAGACACTTCTTAGCAGTTTCTGAGTAGCTCCAGACTTACTCGGCATCTGCGATCAGTTCAGTGCTTGTCGTTCCTGGTTTGACGTCACAAACACACCCAGCGTTCGCCCAGACACTCCTCCGTTTCTCCAACCACTCCCGCGTTTTTCCCAGAAACGGTAGCGTTTTTTCGCACACACCCATAAAACGGCCAGTTTCTGCCCAGAAACACCCACTTCCTGTCAATCACATTCCGATCACCAGAACGAAGAAAAAACCTCGTAATGCCGTGAGTAAAATACCTAACTGCATAGCAAATTTACTTGGCGCAGTCGCACTGCGGCCATTGCGCATGCGCATTAGCGACTAATCGCTCCGTTGCGAGAAAAAAATACCGAGCGAACAACTCGGAATGACCCCCTTTATTCCGTATTGGATTTGGAAGGCATCGGGGTAATTGTTCCTTTTTCTACTGGAGAGTGCTGGATATTTTGATGGTATATATATTTTTGGCTTTAATCTATTATTGCAGCGCTGAGCTAGAAATCTGCTGCTTTTCTTTTTGCTTCCAAGTTAAAGTTCTATTGTTGTGACATTATGCACCATGTGCTGTATATTGGTATGACCAGCAATTCACATCCCAGTGCAAGAGTACGCTGGATTTCAAGATTTGCATCTTAAATTACTATTCTATTTAACTGAAGGGACCAAGCTGTTATACTATATATTGTTTCATTTGGACCATTTCCAACCTTCAAAAAAATAAGATTTTACTTACCGATAAATCTATTTCTCGTAGTCCGTAGTGGATGCTGGGACTCCGTAAGGACCATGGGGATATAGCGGCTCCGCAGGAGACAGGGCACAATAATAAAAGCTTTAGGATCAGGTGGTGTGCACTGGCTCCTCCCCCTATGACCCTCCTCCAAGCCTCAGTTAGGATACTGTGCCCGGACGAGCGTGCATAATAAGGAAGGATATTGAATCCCGGGTAAGACTCATACCAGCCACACCAATCACACTGTACAACCTGTGATCTGAACCCAGTTAACAGTATGATAACAACGAAGGAGCCTCTGAAAAGACGGCTCACAACAAGAATAACCCGATTTTTGTAACAATAACTATGTACAAGTATTGCAGACAATCCGCACTTGGGATGGGCGCCCAGCATCCACTACGGACTACGAGAAATAGATTTATCGGTAAGTAAAATCTTATTTTCTCTGACGTCCTAGTGGATGCTGGGACTCCGTAAGGACCATGGGGATTATACCAAAGCTCCCAAACGGGCGGGAGAGTGCGGATGACCCTGCAGCACCGAATGGGAGAACTCCATGTCCTCCTCAGCCAGGGTATCAAATTTGTAGAATTTAGCAAACGTGTTTGCCCCTGACCAAGTAACTGCTCGGCAAAGTTGTAAAGCCGAGACCCCTCGGGCAGTCGCCTAAGATGAGCCCCCTTCCTTTTGGAATGGGCTTTTACAGATTTTGGCTGTGGCAGGCCTGCCACAGAATGTGTAAACTGAATTGTATTACAAATCCAGCGAGCAATCGTCTGCTTAGAAGCAGGAGCACCCATCTTGTTGGGTGCATACAGGCTAAACAGCGAGTCAGATTTTCTGACTCCAGCCGTCCTGGAAACATATTTTTCAGGGCCCTGACAACGTCAAGTAACTTGGAGTCCTCCAAGTCCCTAGTACCCGCAGGTACCACAATAGGTTGGTTCATGTGAAAAACAGAAAACACCTTAAGGAGAAATTGAGGACGAGTCCTCAATTCTGCCCTGTCAGAATGAAAAATTAAGTAAGGGCTTTATATATGATAAAGCCGCCAATTCTGACACACGCCTGGCTGAAGCCAGGGCTAATAAAATATCTCACATGGAAGGTGACGATGCTAAGTCCACAGTGGTGAGTGGTTCAAACCAATGTGACTTTAGGAAACTCAAAACAACATTGAGATCCCAAGGTGCCACTGGGGCACAAAAGGAGGCTGTATATGCAGTACCCCTTTTACAAACATCTGAACGTCAGGCACTAAAGCCAGTTCTTTCTGGAAGAAATTCGACAGGGCCGAAATTTGAACCTTAATGGACCCTAATTTTAGGCCCATAGACAGTCCTGTTTTCAGGAAATGTAGGAAACGACCCAGTTGGAATTCCTCTGTAGGGGCCTTCTTGGCCTCACACCACGCAACATATCTTCACCAAATGCGGTGAAAATGTTTTGCGGTTACATCCTTCCTGTCTTCGACCAGGGTAGGGATGACTTCATCTGGAATGCCCTTTCAGGATCCGGCGTTCAACCGCCATGCCGTCAAACGCGGCCGCGGTAAGTCTTGGAACAGACAAGGCCCCTGCTGGAGCAGGTCCTTTCTTAAAGGTAGAGGCCACGGGTCTTCCGTGAACATCTCTTGAAGTTTCGGGTACCAAGTCCTTCTTGGCCAATCCGGAACCACGAGTATCGTTCTTACTCATCTCCCTCTTATGATTCTCAGTACTTTTGGTATGAGAGGCATAGGAGGGAACACATACTCTGACTGGTACACCCACAGTGTTACCAGAGCGTCCACCGCTATTGCCTGAGGGTCCCTTGACCTGGCGCAATATCTGTCTAGTTTTTTGTTCAGGCGGGACGCCATCATGTCCACCTTTGGTTTTTCCCAACGGTTTACAATCATGTGGAAGACTTCCCGATGAAGTCCCCACTCTCCCGGGTGGAGGTCATGCCTGCTGAGGAAGTCTGCTTCCCAGTTTTCCACTCCCGGAATTAACACTGCTGAGAGTGTTATCACATGATTTTTCGCCCAGCGAAGAATCCTTGTAGTTTCTGCCATTTCCCTCCTGCTTCTTGTGCCGCCCTGTCTGTTTACGTGGGCGACTGCCGTGATGTTGTCCCACTGGATCAATACCGGCTGACCTTGAAGCAGAGGTCTTGCTAAGCTTAGAGCATTGTAAATTGCCCTTAGCTCCAGTATATTTATGTGGAGAGAAGTCTCCAGACTTGATCACACTCTCTGGAAATTTTTTCCTTGTGTGACTGCTCCCCAGCCACTCAGGCTGGCATCCGTGGTCACCAGGACCCAGTCCTGAATGCCGAATCTGCGGCCCTTTCATAGATGAGCACTCTGCAGCCACCGCAGAAGAAACACCCTTGTCCTTGGAGACAGGGTTATCCGCTGATGCATCTGAAGATGCGATCCGGACCATTTTTCCAGCAGATCCCACGGAAAGGTTCTTGCGTGAAATCTACCGAATGGGATCGCTTTGTAAGAAACCACCATTTTTCACAGGATCCTTGTGCAATGATGCACTGACACTTTTCCTGGTTTTAGGAGGTTCCTGACTAGCTCGGATAACTCCCTGGCTTTCTTCTCCGGGAGAAAACATCCTTTTCTGGACTGTGTCCAGAATCATCCCTAGGAACAGTAGACGTGTCGTCGGAAAAAACTGCGATTTTGGAATATTTAGAATCCACTCGTGCTGTCGTAGAACTACTTAAGATAGTGCTACTCCGACCTCCAACTGTTCTCTGGACCTTGCCCTTATCAGGAAAGCGTCCATATTTCTTTTAAGAAGAATCATCATTTCGGCCATTACCTTGGTAAAGACCCGGGGTGCCGTGGACAATCCAAACGGCAGCGTCTGAACTGATAGTGACAGTTCTGTACCACGAACCTGAGGTACCCTTGGTGAGAAGGCAAATTTGGACATGTAGGTAAGCGTCCCTGATATCCAGTGACACCATATCGTCCCCTTCTTCCTGGTTCGCTATCACTACTCTGAGTGACTCCATCTTGATTTGAACGCTTGTATGTAAGTGTTCAAATATTTCAGATCTCACCGAGCCGTCTGGCTTCAGTACCACAATATAGTGTGGAATAATACCCCTTCCCTTGTTGTAGAAGGGGTACTTTGATTATCACCTGCTGGGAATACAGCCTGTGAATTGTTCCCAATACTGCCTCCCTGTCGGAGGGAGATGTTGGTAAAGCAGACTTCAGGAACTTGTGAGGGGGAGACGTCTCGAATTTCCAATGTACACCTGGGATACTACGTGTAGGATCCAGGAGTCCACTTGTGAGTGAGCCCCCTGCGTGCTGAAACTCTTGAGATGACCCCCTACCGCACCTGAGTCCGCTTGTACGGCCCCAGCGTCATGCTGCGGACTTGGCAGAAGCTGTGGAGGGCTTCTGTTCCTGGGAATGGGCTGCCTGCTGCAGTCTTCTTCCCTTTCCTCTACCCCTGGGCAGATATGACTGGCCCTTTTGCCCGCCTGCCCTTATGGGGACGAAAGGACTGAGACTGAAAAGACTGTGTCCTTTTCTGCTGAGATGTGACTTGGGGTAACAAAAGGTGGATTTTTCAGCTGTTGCCATGGCCACCAGGTCCGATGGACCGCCCCTTTATACGGCAATACTTCCATGTGCCGTCTGGAATCTGCATCACCTGACCACTGTCGTGTCTTCGTCTGGCAGATATGGACATCACATTTACTCTTGATGCCAGAATGCAAATATCCCTCTGCGCATCTCGCATATATAGAAATGCATCTATAGTCAATAAAATCTTGTCCCTGTCAAGGGTATCAATATTTTCAGTCAGGAAATCCGACCAAGCCCCCTCAGCGCTGCACATCCAGGCTGAGGCGATTGCTGGTCGTAGTATAACACCAGTATGTGTGTATATACTTTTAGGATATTTTTCAGCTTCCTATCAGCTGGCTCCTTGAGGGCTGCCGTATCTGGAGACGGTAACGCCCCTTGTTTTTATAAGCGTGTGAGCGCCTTATCCACCCTAAGGTGTGTTTCCCAACTCGCCCTAACTTCTGGCGGGAAAGGGTATACCGCCAATAATTTTCTATCGGAGGAAACCCACGTATCATCACACACTTCATTTAATTTATCTGATTCAGGAAAAACTACAAGTAGTTTATTCACACCCTACATAATACCCTTATTTGTGGTACTTGTAGTATCAGAAATATGTAACACCTCCTTCATTGCCCTTAACATGAAACGTGTGGCCCTAAAGGAAAATACGTTTGTTTCTTCACCGTCGACACTGGAGTCAGTGTCCGTGTCTGTGTCGACCGACTGAGGTAAATGGGCGTTTTTACAAGCCCCTGACGGTGTCTGAGACGCCTGGACAGGTACTAATTTGTTTGCCGGCCGTCTCATGTCGTCAACCGACCTTGCATCGTGTTGACATTATCACGTAATTCCTAAATAAGCCATCCATTCCAGTGTCGACTCCCTAGAGAGTGACATCACCAATACAGGCAATTTGCTCCGCCTCCTCACCAACATCGTCCTCCTACATGTCGACACACACGTACCGACACACATCACACACACAGGGAATGCTCTGATAGAGGACAGGACCCCACTAGCCCTTTGGGGAGACAGAGGGAGAGTTTGCCAGCACACACCAAAAACGCTATAATTATACAGGGACAACCCCTTATACAAGTGTTTTCCCTTATAGCATTTTTATATATGTAATCATATCGCCAAATAAGTGCCCCCCCTCTCTGTTTTAACCCTGTTTCTGTAGTGCAGTGCAGGGGAGAGCCTGGGAGCCTTCCTCACAGCAGAGCTGAGCAGGAAAATGGCGCCGTGTGCTGAGGAGAATAGGCCCCGCCCCCTTTTCGGCGGGCTCTTCTCCCGGAGTTTGTGAGATCTGGCAGGGGTTAAATACATCCATATAGCCTCAAGGGCTATATGTGATGTATTTTAGCCATAAAAAGGTATTATACATTGCTGCCCAGGGCGCCCCCCCCAGCGCCCTGCACCCTCAGTGACAGTTGGTGACTGTTGGTGAAGTGTGCTGACAACAATGGCGCACAGCTGCAGTGCTGTGCGCTACCTTATGAAGACTGAAAGTCTTCTGCCGCCTGTTTCTGGACCTCTGGACCTCTTCAACTTCGGCATCTGCAAGGGGGGTCGGCGGCACGGCTCCGGGACCGGACTCCATGGCTGGGCCTGTGTTCGATCCCTCTGGAGCTAATGGTGTCCAGTAGCCTAAGAAGCAAATCCATCCTGCACGCAGGTGAGTTTACTTCTCTCCCCTAAGTCCCTCGTAGCAGTGAGCCTGTTGCCAGCAGGACTCACTGAAAATAAAAAACCTAACTTAAACTTTTATTCTAAGCAGCTCAGGAGAGCCACCTAGATTGCACCCTGCTCGGACGGGCACAAAAATCTAACTGAGGCTTGGAGGAGGGTCATAGGGGGAGGAGCCAGTGCACACCACCTGATCCTAAAGCTTTTATTATTGTGCCCTGTCTCCTGCGGAGCCGCTATATCCCCATGGTCCTTACGGAGTCCCAGCATCCACTAGGACGTCAGAGAAATGTTAGCAGCAGGTACAATTATTTGGACGATACCTGCTCCCTTTTTTTGTTTTGTTTTATATTGCTTTACTGTTTTATTTGGTTAGTCACAAGGCAACCTATACATATACTTTCCTAACCCCCTTAATAACTAGGGTTACCACCTCATCCCTTTAATTCTGGACACATATTAATTACACAGGTTCTGTGGCTGGCTGACTTCAAGACTCCACTTCACCTGGTTTAATCAGCCACAGAACCTGTGTAATTCATGAATGTCCCGGTTTAAAGGGATAGTATGGTAAGCCTATTATCTGGCGTCATATTCTATGTTTCTATCTATGGATCTGCGTCCATCTCCTCACATGCTGGGAGCCGCCCGACACAGCATGTGTGAAAGGCCGCCTTCCGATGCATCAGACTAAGGGTGACTCCGCAGCACGGCTGCAATGTCAGGCGGTCTGCCGCCATTTTTTTAGTTGGAGCAGCTGCGTGTGACATCACGCAGCCACCCTGAAAATGGTCACAGAATGCCACTGTACAACCCCCCCCCCCCCACACACACACACACCATGAAGCCTCGGCATGAACGCCCTTTCCGGATGTGGCCGCGATGTGTAAGGTTGCGCTCACACACTGCAGCTAGTGTGCACGGAGCATATAGACACGGCCGCTGCATAGGGACGCGCTGCTGCATGCATCTCTGCATCAGCCGCTATATTCCCTACCCCATGTACATACACATACAGACTAGGGTTATTTTTTATTATCAGAAGCCAATGAAAATACCAATATAATTTTAGAAGTGTGGGAGGAAACCGGAGTACCCGGGAAACCAACACAAACACGTTGAGTACATACAAACTCCACACATATAATCCCTTTGTGGGACCTGAATCCAAGACCTCAATGCTGTGTTACGTGTGTAAGCTTCACTGGTACAGGGGGCGTTACATGTGTAAGCATCACTGGTACAGGGGGTGTTACATGAGTAAGCGTCTCTGGTACAGGGGACGTTACATGTGTAAGTGTCTCTACTACAGGGGGTATTATGTGAGCTGTGCCTTTGTAAAGTATGTGAGGTTGCCAATTTATAGTTTGTAGGGGGTGCCGAACACCGTAGCCCCGGCCCTGACTGCATACCCACTGCACTGCACAGCACTGTCACCTTTTACATTGATTCAGCGTCCAGACATTACCCTCCACAATATCACCCACTCTATCTGTTACATTAGCCATCTCGGGGCTTCCAGGCCGGCAGCCCAGGTGCTGTGTTGCGGAGTCAGGGCCTCTGAGGATCGGTGCGCGGCTGTGGCGGGGAGGCACTTCTGTGACATCATGTGCAGAGAGGCTCCGGGGCTCAGAGAGTATGCAGCACAGGGAGGGCTATGAAAGCCTTCCGCTACGCCGCTTTCATACACATGTATGCCAGTGGCTGCAGCAGCTTTTGTTCCACCTGCGCTGCGGCTAGGGAGTGGGGATTGTTGATGGCGGAGGGGGCAAGCGGACTGGCAGCAGTAAAAGGATTTCCCCCCCTATCTACAGTGCAGAGACTTGATGCAGTGGCATACCCTCCAGCTGCACCTTTTTGGCAGGTACAGTGCTTTTTTTTACGGTCTGTACCGATTATTGGCTCTCCAAGCTTCCATTGAAAGTATGGGAAAAGGGGCCTGGCCACGCTGGTGTACCTGTGACCACGCCCCTTTTCAAATTTATATACATTTTTATGTGTAAAGTGTTGGAGGGTATGTTGGTGCAGATGCAGTGGGCCTATTTTGGGTTGTGGGCCTGGAGCTGCAGCTCCATCTGTCTCATTGCTAATCCTGCTCTGTGAAAACACAGCAGGCAAAGAGCAGAGCCTCCCACTGGATGTAACCTGTGTGGGAGGGCGTTTCTCGCCCAATCAGCTGTGGACTGGGTGTGATAGACCTGCCACTAACCCAATGAGAGATGCGTTATACACACAGGCACAAAGTCACAGAGCTGGGCTATTATATAGGAGATTTTTCTTTCCCGCGGAGTGTGCACCTACATATACAACTAATTCTGAGCTAATTCAATCAGACACTCTGGGTTTTAGGGCGTACTCTATAAAAGCAGACAACTCTAAAAGATGTAATAAATAATAATATACATGCCGCACGCAATTGGCTTAAGTCGCACTGCAATGCGTTGGTTACCACCAGGGGGACGCCAGGTGTAAACCAATTTTATTTTTTTTACATAAATGTCTGTAATTGAACTAGAACATCTGAAACCATATTCTTAGAATCTTCCCCCTCACAGCGTAACCCTAACCTTCCCCCTCACAGCATAACCCTAACCTTCCCCCTCGTAGCATAACCCTAACCTTCTCGCCCGCAGCCTAACCCTAACCTTCCCCCTCACCCCTCATAGCATAACCCTAAGCTTCCCCGTCGTAGCATAATCCTAACCTTCCCCCTCGCAGCATAACCCTAACCTTCTCCCTCGCAGCATAACCCTAACCTTCCCCCTCACAGCATAACCCTAACCGTCTCCCTCACAGCATAACCCTAACCTTCCCCCTCACAGCATAACCCTAACCTTTCCCCTCACAGCATAACCCTAACCTTCCCCCCTCACAGCATAACCCTAACCTTCCCCCCTCACAGCATAACCCTAACCTCCCCCCTCGCAGCATAACCCTAACCTTCTCCCTCGCAGCATAACCCTAACCTTCCCCCTCACAGCATAACCCTAACCTTCCCCCTCACCCCTCATAGCATAACCCTAACCTTCCCCCTCACAGCATAACCCTAACCTTCCCCCTCACAGCATAACCCTAACCTTCCCCCTAACAGCATAACACTAACCTTCCCCCTCATAGCATAACCCTAAGCTTTCCCCTCGTAGCATAACCCTAACCTTCCCCCTCGCAGCATAACCCTAACCTTCTCCCTCGCAGCATAATCTTAACCTTCCCCCTCACAGCATAACCCTAACCTTCCCCCTCACAGCATAACCCTAACCTTCCCCCTCACAGCATAAACCTAACCTCCCCCTCACAGCATAACCCTAACCTTCCCCCTCGCAAAACGACCTTAACCTTCCCCCTCACAGCATAACCCTAACCTTCCCCCTCGCAGCATAACCCTAACCTTCTCCCTCGCAGCATAACCCTAACCTTCTCCCTCACAGCATAACCCTAACCTTCCCCCTCACAGCATAACCCTAACCTTCCCCCTTACAGCATAACCCTAACCTTCCCCCTCACAGCATAAACCTAACCTCCCCCTCACAGCATAACCCTAACCTTCCCCCTCGCAGAACGACCTTAACCTTCCCCCTCACAGCATAACCCTAACCTTCCCCCTCGCAGCATAACCCTAACCTTCTCCCTCACAGCATAACCCTAACCTTCCCCCTCACAGCATAACCCTAACCTTCCCCCTCACAGCATAACCCTAACCTTCCCCCTCACAGCATAACCCTAACCTTCCTACTCACAGCATAACCCTAACCTTCCCCCTCGCAGAACGACCTTAACCTTCCCCCTCACAGCATAACCCTAACCTTCCCCCTCGCAGAACGACCTTAACCTTCCCCCTCGCAGGACAACCCTAACCTTCTCCCTCACAGCATAACCCTAACCTTCCCCCTCACAGCATAACCCTAACCTTCCCCCTCACAGCATAACCGTAACCTTCCCCCTCACAGCATAACCCTAACCTTCCCCCTAGCAAAATAACCCGAACCTTCCCCCTCACAGCATAACCCTAACCTTCTCCCTCACAGCATAACCCTAACCTTCCCCCTCACAGCATAACCCTAACCTTCCCCCTCACAGCATAGCCCTAACCTTCCCCCTCGCAGCATAACCCTAACCTTCTCCCTCACAGCATAACCCTAACCTTCTCCCTCACAGCATAACCCTAACCTTCCCCCTCACAGCATAACCCTAACCTTCCCCCTCGCAGCATAGCCCTAACCTTCCCCCTCGCAACATAACCCTAACCTTCCCCCTCACAGCATAACACTAACCTTCCCCCTCACAGCATAACCCTAACCTTCTCCCTCACAGCATAACCCTAACCTTCCCCCTCACTGCACAACCCTAACCTTCCCTCTCACAGCATAACCCTAACCTTCCCCCTTACAGCATAACCCTAACCTTCCCCCTCACAGCATAACCCTAACCTTCCCCTTCACAGCATAACCCTAACCTTCCCCATTGCAGCATAACCCTAACCTTCCCCCTTACAGCAAAACCCTAACCTTCCCCCTCGCAGCATAACCCTAACCTTCCCCCTCGCAGCCTAACCCTAATGTCGGTGCTCTGTCAATGTCAACATGTATGTATGAAATCGACTGTTGACATTGTGGTGTAAACACTGAGATTGTACAAATTGTTATTGTCGACCTTTTGACTACCTCCAATTTAAAAGGCCTACAAATATGTTATCAGAGAAAGGGATCTCTTCATTGATTAAATACTACGTGGCCCTTTTGAAGGTTAGAGGGATACCCTTTGCGCCCCCAAACTGTATCAGGTTTCCTATCACTGGTAATAAAATGTATAGTTTAAAGAAGAACAATACAAAAGACATGTTAAAGCAGGATTTACATTGCACCTCTGTTTCCTGGGATCAGTATAATTTACCTGCGTCCTGGATGCCGGCCCTTAGTATACCAACAGCGGCATCCCGCTCGCCACTATGCCGGAAGGGTGGCTAGTGTAAAAACTCTCCTTGCGGGCTCGCTGCGCTCCCCATGCTACGGGCTCGGTGGCTCACTGCGCTAGCTACAGGTTCTATTCCTACTCTATGGGGGGAATTCAAATGTTTGAAAAGTCAGTTGGGTGTCTTTTTTTTCCTAATAGACAGAAAAAAACAGACACCCAACTGACTTTTCAAACATTTGAATCCCCCCCCCAATGAGTGTTGTGGACACCCACGAGTGGGAATAGCGCCTGTGAGCCGGGATTCCGGCTGTCAGCGTTACAAATTAAATGCATCCGGCAAATTAAATGCATCCCTGTTTCCCTATAATGTCCTATTTTTCACCAGCACAGCCAGGATCAGTTATCATAGGGGTAAACGGTCTATTGTTGTGTATGTCAATGTGATTGTGAGCAAATAACACAAAGAAAAGGAGCACAAGTGTGTCCATACATATTTCATGTGGCGGTCACTTAGTGGCTCTGCAAAGATCCTAAAATAGCAGAGACAGAGAGCGAGAAATAGATTGTCGTAATGCAGATAGTACAGCGAGGTAACAAATGCCATTATACATCGGCATGGTAAAGAAAAGACTGGGGTCTATGGCCCTCATTCCGAGTTGATCGCTCGCTAGCTACTTTTAGCAGCCGTGCAAACGCTAGGCCGCCACGCACGGGGGAGTGTATTTTCACTTTGCAGGAGTGCGAACGCCTGTGCAGCCCTGTAGTTACTTATCCTGTGCGATGATTGCTGCGACGAGTGACACGGTAATGACGTCAGACACCCGCCCGTCCACGCCTGCGTTTTTCCAAACACTCCCAGTACACGGTCAGTTGACACCCAGAAACTCCCACTTCCTGTCAATCTCCTTGCGATCGGTTGTGCGACTGAAAGCGTCGCTAGAACCTGTGCACAACCACAATGCTCTTTGTACCCGTACACCGCGCGTGCGCACTGCGGTGCATAGGCATGCGCAGTTTTGCCGTTTTTTTTAACTGATCGCTACGCAGCGACCTACAGCAGCTAGCGATCAACTCGGAATGAGGGCCTATGTACTAAGCCTTGGAGAGAGATAGGGCATCACTTTTGCAATGCGCTACATCCCGCCACTTACCGAGTCCATACTAATCACATATGTACGTACATATGTGATTAGTATCGCAAATGATCGCTCTCCAGATAAGAGCTGCCCCTTACAATGTTGAGACTTCCGGGTCTCAGCCCTAGGAACATGAGGGAAGGGGGATGGGGGGGGTCAGCGGGGTGCTGGGAGGGTTCCGATTGGCATTACTCTCCGCATCCATTCCCCAGAGAGCATCCGAATACTGACATTTTGGGGGTCTTGGACAAACTGCCATGTTAGAGACTGGGGTTGACAGTTACGAGCTGGTTGGTTGGTACTTTATCTCCGTCCACTTTACCTCTCTTCAAGTCTTAGTACATAGGGGGTAATTCCAAGTTGATCGCAGCAGGAATTCTGTTAGCAATTGGGCAAAACCATGTGCACTGCAGGGGAGGCAGATATAACATGTGCAGAGAGAGTTAGATTTGGGTGTGGTGTGTTCAATCTGCAATCTAATTTGCAGTGTAAAAATAAAGCAGCCAGTATTTACCCTGCACAGGAACAAAATAACCCACCCAAATCTAACTCTCTCTGCAAATGTTATATCTGCCCCCCCTGCAGTGCACATGGTTTTACCCAACTGCTAAAAAATTTCCTGCTGCGATCAACTCAGAATTACCCCCATAGATCCCTATACAGAAGGTGCATTTATAAATATTTTTATTGCCATCAAGTCCTCACATTTGGTTGTTAGGGGAACATGTGAGTGTATGTAATTCCAGCTGTTGTGGAACTTGTTCAATGACAATCAGAGGCTGCAATGCATGCTGGATCTTGTTGTACGATTTTGGTTTTTGGCTGCAGTACATTTTCCTTCCGCTTTAAATGGACCTCAAAACAGATCTATGAATTGCTGTGAGGAATGCTGGGTTCACTGCACTTCCTTCAAACCCTGAATGGACCCCGAACACATCAGACCTCATTAGGGACATGCAATGGATACACAGTACAAACAAGACGCAGTTAAAATTTCCTGAACTACGGGATCCCGTTGGCCGACATACCGACCCCGGAATCCCGACAGCAGGGGAGATGCTGGCAGTCTGAAAGCCCGTCTGCAGCACGGAATTCCCACCCGGGTGGTGGGTGCACGCCACCACCCGAGTGGGAATATAACAGTGTTGTGAGAGAAGCTGATGTCGGGGTTCCGGCTGTCGGGGTTCTGACTGTCAAGGTTCCGGGTGTCAGGATTCCAGCGTTGGTCTCCTGACCGCCGGGATCATTCCTCTGCACGGAACACCCATAAGCGCCTTCTCAGCCACTTTATCTCATCTTAAAAAATCTTACTCTGCAAAATAAAACCTTTGTGGCAATGGTGTGCCTACTCTCTGAGAAGAAACGCCTGATTCCTCCCATAAGCCTCTGTAAATCCCTGCTCCTCCGCAAATTCAACCATATTGCTCCACAGACCCATATGCTTTGGCAGAAATCTGGGCGCAACTGCGCACATCAAGCCACAGGAAACCACCATACAGGTTCCAGCGTTGCACCTTGATGCTTCACAAATACCCTTATTCTTTAAATGGGCTTTGCACCGTCAGTTGACCTTGCTATATAGGTTTGCCAATAATCTTTTGAAACTTTTACTTAGTAAATGGGGCCTAATTCAGACCTGATCGCTAGGCTACGTTTTCGTACAGTGGGCGATCAGGTCTAAACTGCGCATGCATATGCACCGCAATGCGCAGGCGCGTCGCACAGTGATGGGTTTGTGCGAAGGATCCATTCGCACGGACGTTCGCAAGGAGTTTGACAGGAAGAGGGCGTTTGTGGGTGTCAATTGACCGTTTTCTGAGAGTGTTTGGAAAAACGCAGGCGTGTCCAAGTGTTTTCAGGGAGGGTTCCTGGCGTCAGTTCCGGTCCTGGACAGGCTGATGTGATCGCAGTGGCTGAGTAAGTCCTGGGCTACTCAGAGACTGCACAAAATCTGTTCGTACAGCTCTGCTACACATGCGTTCGCGCACTTGCAAAGTGAAAATACACTCCCCTATGGCGACTATGTGAACGCAGGACTGCAAAAAAACCCTAGCGAACGAACAGGTCTGAATTAGCCCCATTGTGTTGTAATTCTTGCTCTGTTCTCTGTTTTTCAGCCAACTCTTCCTATCATCAGGCCAAATTTATTTTCTTCACTGTGGGTGGGTGACAGGAAATCTTAAAATACATAACATCTCTTTGGCGAGCAGAAAACACCCTACAAAGAATTCGTATTAGTCTACTTTGTAACCCCAGGGAGCACACAACCTCTGGATTACCGTATCTCACACAACGAAAACATTAGCCGTCTGGTTCCTGCAGCGAGTGCTGTAATTGATGTCCTCTGCCGCGGTTCTCATGCAGTAATTGTTGTCAGGGGCACTTTGTGCCAAATGTTCTATTAGGAGAAGCTGCATATATCCAATAATTGAGTAAGTGGTTTATTTTAGACATGGCTGAAATTCTATCCTGCATATAGAAGATTTTCTGAAATGTCATTATTACAGCTATACCTTGTAATGTAGACATACTGAAAGTCTGAGTATGAATATTTTATGCCAGCATTAAATTACTGCACTCTGCAACTCTGCTTATCATTTTCCCCCATTCCAGTATGCAGGGAGAGCTATGAATTATTAATTATCGTTATGTCCAGTCTGACTGCAGCTTTAGGTACAAACAAGCCATCTTCATTCTTTGTAGATCATATTACCACAGAATAGCCCCACAATCCATGATTTTATAAAATAAGGAGGTCTATTCATGAAGCAGTGAAAAGGGTAGAGAAGTGAGCCTGTGGAGAAGTTGCCCATGACAACCAATCAGTGTTGAGGTAACATTTATAAAGTGCATTCTATAAAATTATACGTAGCAGCTGATTGGTTGCCATGGGCAACTTCTCCACTGGCTCACTTCCCCACTCTTTTCACTGCTTCATGAATAGACCCCTGAGTCATTTATAGGTGGGTTTGGCTAGTGATAACTTTCCTATCATCCTGGTAAACCAAAGTGTGACAAGGCATGCTGGTATGTGTAGTTTCACAGCAGCTGGAAGGCCACAGGTTGAAGACCCATGGTCTACATTCTCAACTAGATGGGATTACACTGTGCTCTGCAAAACATTTCAAAGGAAACTCCGGACTATCATCCTGTTTATAAGGCGCCTCAAGTGGTGTAGTATTGTATGCTGGCGGCCGGGCTCCCAGCGTCCAGCATACTGGTGCCGGAATCCCGACCGCCGGCATATCGACAGCGTGGTGAGCGCAAATGAGCGCCTTGCAGTCTCGCTGCGGGCACGGTCGTGCGCTCCGCGCTCCGCACTATTTATTCTCCCTCCAGGGGGGTCGTGGACCCCCAAGAGGGAGATAAAGTGTCGGTATGCCGGCTGTCAGGATTCCGGTGTCGGTATACTGTGCGCCGGGATCTCACAGCCGGCAAACTGTAGACCACCCGCCTCAAGGGTTCTGCAGCGCCATACAAGGGAGGAATTCTTACACGATACATAAGTACAGTCTAATACAGACAAGTAAATAAATTCACATACATACATAATTACAGTGTGCTATTAGCATGAGCATGTCGAGAAGGCAAAGGAGAGAGAGCCCTATTCACAAGAGCTTACAATCTACAGGAAGCAGATTTATGTAGCCCATACACTTGTGAGATATTAAGTACTATCCTTCAATTTCGACCGCATCTGTGAGATGAATCGAAGGATTGTATGCACATTTTAGGTACCATGAGACGTGATGCGCTGGCACGCCGGTCGAATCTCACGTCTCAAGATAGTATGTGCTCCACTTAATATTTATCGCATCGCAGTGCGATCGCATGTGTTTTTAAATATACATGCAATATATCGCACTACGATGAGCGATGGGCAGACGCCGCTCCCACTCGGCGGTGACGTGTCCATAGATCGCATGGTAATCACTTTGGCAACACAGGAGCGATTTAATTGCACCTGAACTGCCGGTGCTATGCCCCACGATGTCGCGTCGCTGGGCATCGCACAAGTGTATGGGCACCATTAGAATGACCACTGACCAAAGCTGTGAATGATTTGGTCACTGCTAGATGGAAAGGCTATTACTCACTACTTATTCTCCTTGATCTCTCTGCTGCTTTTGACACTGTTGACCACTCTCTTCTCATACAGACACAACAATCCCTAGGTATTCAGGACACAGCCCTTTCTTTGGTCTCATCCTACCTATCTAATCACTCCTTCAGTGTTCGTTTCTCTGATTCCACCTCCTCTTCGCTACCTCTCTCAGTTGGAGTACCGCAGGGCTCAGTCTTAGGTCCTCTGCTTTTCTCTATCTATACCACATCTCTTGGTAAACTAATCAACTCTTTCGGATTTCAGCATCATCTGTATGTGGATGATACTCAAATCTACCTATTCTCCCCAGACTTGTCACCCTCTGTATTGGGCCGTGTCACTGAATGTCTCTCTGCCATTTCATCTTGGATGACATCTCGGTACCTCACACTTAATATTTCCAAAACAGAATTAATTATTTTCCCACCAGCCAAGAGTACTTACCAGCCTGATATCTCCATACCTGTTGAAAATGCGACTTTCCACCCTACCCCACAAGCTCACTCCCTAGGTGTCATCCTTGACTCTGAACTGTCCTTTGTTCCACACATTAAATCTGTCTCTAAATCATGTTACATACATCTAAGAAACATATCCAACATATGTCCTTATCTTACACAAGACACTGCAAAAACTCTAATCCATGCTCTCATTATCTCCCACATTGATTATTGTAATAGTCTCCTGACCGGTCTTCCCAAACATAGGCTCTCACCACTACAATCCATCTTTAATGCAGCTGCGAGACTAATCTTCCTCGCTAGACGTTCATCGTCTGCAGATCCGCTCTGTCAGTCCCTCCATTGGTTACCGGTATTTTACCGTGTTAAATATAAAATACTTTTACTTAAATACAAGGCTATTAACCAAACTGCACCATCATACATCTCCTCACTCATCTCAAAATATCTCCCTACCTGACCTCTCTGCTCTGCACAAGATCTGGGTCTCTCATCCACACATATTACTTGTACCCACTCAAAATTACAGGACTTTGGTCGTCATTCCGAGTTGTTCGCTCGCTAGCAGTTTTTAGCAGCCGTGCAAATGCTATGCTTCCGCCCACTGGGAGTGTATTTTAGCTTAGCAGAAGTGCGAACGAAAGGATCGCACAGCGGCTACAAAATATTTTTGTGCAGTTTCAGAGTAGCTTCAGACCTACTCAGCGCTTACGATCACTTCAGACGGTTCAGTTCCTGTTTTGGCGTCACAAACACGCTCTGCGTTCGCCCAGCCACGCCTGCGTTTTTCCTGGCACACCTGCGTTTTTTCAAACACTCCCTGAAAACAGTCAGTTGACACCCAGAAACGCCCTCTTCCTGTCAATCACTCTGCGACAGCCAGTACGACTTAAAAGCTTCGCTAGACCTTGTATAAAACTATATCGTTCGTTGTAGTAGTACGACGCGCGTGTGCATTGCGCCGCATATGCATGCGCAGAAGTGCCCTTTTTTTGCCTGATTGCTGCGCAGCGAACAAAAGCAGCTAGCGATCAACTGGGAATGACCCCCTTTATCCGGGCTTCCCCCACTCTGTGGAATGCCCTCCCACGCACAATAAGACTCACCTCTAGTCTCCAAACCTTTAAACGTTCCCTGAAAACTCACCTCTTCAGACAAGCCTATCACATTCCAGACCCACCCACATAACCTTCAATGCTCCCCTATCTAATTACATCCTCTCTGCACAGTCCACATAACCTCATATATTTTGTCTTCCAACATTGCTGGGTGATCATATCATACAACCCATTAAAAACCTAGCAATCTGGTGGACCATTATGCAATAGGTAGCATCTATCCTTGTGTATCAATGCCTATTTCCATATAGATTGTAAGCTTCAGAGCAGGGCCTTCCTACCTTTATGTCTGTCTGTTTTTACCCAGTTTTGTTCTATTACTGTTGTTCTAATTGTAAAGCGCAACGGAATATGCTGCGCTATATAAGAAACTGCTAATAATAATAATCCTATGAAATTCGGCACCAGAGATGTTTTAGAAAGTCAAACGATCAGTGCTAGCAAAATACAGATGAACGTATCAGGGATGTCTCCCCACCCTTCAAAAACGTGATGGGTTACAGTGCGTTGGAAATAAATGTGATGTGCGCAGTACACAATTAACTTCAGCTTGCACAGCAAATACAAACATTCCCAGGGGAAGAATGACAGAAAGACATAACATACCAATGTCAACGTAAAATGATGTTGTCCTCTTCTCCCATATTATTTAGCCTAGGAAACATTTATTTCTATGAAATTCAAGGTTAAACCAAAGGTTCACAAACGTGTTCTTCAAGGCTCACTAAGGGGTCTATTCATGAAGCAGTGATAAGAGTGGAGAAGTGAGTCAGTGGAGAAGTTGCCCAAGGCAACCAATCAGCATCGAAGTAACATTTATAATTTGCATACTATACAATTGTACAGCGCAGCTGATTGGTTGCCATGGGCAACTTCTTCACTGGCTCACTTCTCCGCTCTTTTCACTGCTTCATGAATAGACCCCTAAGGTTGGGGACACACATTGCATTTTAGCAGGTCCTGTCCAACGGTACCCGTTTTGCAGGAAGGAGCCTGCACATGTGCTACTATGTGGCTGCCCACACATGTGGCGGTGCCGCATCCACCGGACCCAACCGGAGCATGTTGCGGTTGAGCCAGACGACATGACGACCAGATTTCAAGGAGAACACATACATTAGAATGTATGTGTTCACACAGTGCGGGCCAGCTGTGCCACACTGTGTACTACTTGAAATCCGGACGTGGCACTGTCCGGATGCCGTTCTGTGTGAATCCACATAGCATTTTTCGGCGACTCCTTTCAAATGGGTCCGGCGAAAATGCTATGTGTGGTCCAAGCCTTATGGTCCAGGTTTAAATATGTCCATGGCTCAGCACAGATGGTTAAATCAAATTAACGAGGTACTAATGAAGGGGGACATGTACTAAGCAGTGATAAAAGTGGAGAAGTAAGCCAGTGGAGCAGTTGCCCATGACAACCAATCAGCATCGACATAACATTTATAATTTGCATACTATCAAAGTGTACAGAGCAGCTGATTGCCTCACTTCTCCACTCTTATCACTGCTTAGTACATCTCACCCTAAGTCACCTGTATCCAAGCATGGATACACTTAAAACCTGGTCCATTAGGGTGCCTTGAGGACAGCGTTTGGGAACTTCTGCTCTAAACTGTATTTTTTTTTTGTCCTATGATAAAGAGATTATGGGGGTAATTCCGAGTTGATCGCAGCAGCAAGTTTGTTAGCAATTGGGCAAAACCATGTGCACTGCAGGGAGGGGCAGATATAACATTTGCAGAGAGAGTTAGATTTTGGTGGGTTATATTGTTTCTGTGCAGGGTAAATACTGGCTGCTTTATTTTTACACTGCAATTTAGATTTCAGTTTGAATACACCCCACCCAAATCTAACTCTCTCTGCACGTTATATCTGTCCCCCCTGCAGTGCACATGGTTTTGCCCAACTGATAACAAATTTGCTGCTGCGATCAACTCAGAATTAGGCCCTATAATCAATAATTGGTAAATGAGGTAAAAATGACAAACATCTAAATGAATACTTGTTTATTGCAGACAGATTGCGTGCTCACGAAGTGTGACTTCCGTCATAAAAGACACCAGACTGACAAGACATAAATGGTTACACAGCTTTTTATATAAAATGGGGGCCGATGAAAAGCTGCTTGCAAGGCGGCCGTAATGTTTTCTGCATTGCGTGCATGAAATAAAATATATTTGCAGTGTGCATCTCCAGGACTGGGCCGCCCCTATCCGTATGCTTGACGCCATATCCTATATTATAACAATGCACACTAGCACCAGCCCTATACTGAACCAGGGACCCTGGTGCAAGAGACCAATCTGACAACAGGTGTGTTTCCGAGTACGCACAGCTCTGCAAAGCCCGCAATACCGTCGACACACCCTCGCTGGACTATGTGTTTGTGAGAACGCCTCTTTACCACTCAGTTATGCCACCTCAGCCACAAGTAGTGATGACACTGAACTGGGCACAAGTTAGCCTTGCCCGTACTTGCATACACTGGGTTTTGCCGCATGTGCTGTATGAAAGCACCAAGACGCGTCTGCAAAGCTGACTTTCAGTCAACACTGCATCAGCTATCTTGATGTAGCTGGGCAAAATAAATAACGAAGGAGAAGCAATTGGGGCAAATTCCATTTTGGATTGAAGCCTAGAACGTCTATGTGATACCACACATTGGGGCAGATGTATTAACCTGGAGAAGGCATAAGGAAGTGATAAACCAGTAATAAGTGCAAGGTGATAATGCACCAGCCAATCAGCTCCAATATGAAAAGTAACAGTTAGAAGCTGATTGGCTGGTGCGTTTATCACCTTGCACTTATCACTGGTTTATCACTTCCTTATGCTGTCTCCATGCTTAATACATCTGCCCCATTGTATGAAAGCTTTGAGAGCGATTTAAAGTACTAACCACTAACCTAACCTTCCCCTGGTCAGTGGCAAACGCAGGATTTCTAAAGGGGGGGTTCCAAATGCAGTACACAATCTCCCACTCTGCGGAACGTTGGAGCAAATGTGAGAGTCTGGGGGAGCGGTAGAAGAACCTAGTAAAGACCCTGGACATTAATGTATACTGTATGGACTACAGTATTAATATTTAACACTATAGATGGTCTATAGTATAGGCTGTATCACAAATTTAAATAATATAAATAAGTGGTCAGGAAAAGGTTAAACATACCATAATAAATAAATAAATACACAAACATAATAGAACCAGTCCTGCACTTTTTAAGCACACATTCTCCCACCTCATGGTAAGGATCCTGTCTTTTCTTCCTGGTAGCTACTCTCTTGTCCAGTGTACTGATTGAGGATTCACACAGCAAACTTGGTAGAAGAAGATGCTACCACTGGGCATGTGCAGCAGCTCTGCTCTGTCCCTTAAACTGCATTATGTAGTGGTAGCTTTAGTTATCGTATTATGGGGGTAATTCCAAGTTGATCGCAGCAGGATTTTTGTTAGCAGTTGGGCAAAACCATGTGCACTGCAGGGGAGGCAGATATAACATGTGCAGAGAGAGTTAGATTTGGGTGTGGTGTGTTCAATCTGCAATCTAAATTGCAGTGTAAAAATAAAGCAGCCAGTATTTACCCTGCACAGAAACAAAATAACCCACCCAAATCTAACTCTCTCTGCACATGTTATATCTGCCTCCCCTGCAGTGCACATGGTTTTGCCCAACTGTTAACAAAAATCCTGCTGCGATCAACTCAGAATTACCCCCTATATACCATTGCTATTGTTTTCATAATTTGAGTCACTTGCCAAGAGGAAGGGGGTTTCTGGGCAACCGGAAACCCCCCCTGTGTTTGCCTATGCTGGTGGTGCCTAAACCTGTCCTCCCCTCACCGCAACCTAACCCTAACCCTCCCCCATTAGTGCCTAAACCTAACCTTCCCCCACTGGTGCCTAAACGTACCTCCTCGCTGAGGAAGGTAGATGGGCAAGCATTAGTGTGATTCTGCAATAAAGCCAATGTTACTCCATTTTGTTATATTCAATAGATTATAAGATTACTTTAGCATTAATATATAATATGCTGGGGAGAAGGAAAAGTACAGAAGGATGAAATGTTCAGTTGGCAAAAAGAGAAACTTGTGGGTAAGCCATTTCTGAGAGATAGAGCAAAAAATAGGAACAAGACTGTTATCAGGAAGAGGACACAACCCTGAGGCTAAACTGTAAACTCCACTCAGCCTTTTAGAACAAGTATAAATATGTGTATGTAAGAAACAATAAAGCAGAACTCTTATTGACTACACCAGGCTCTGTGTGTGATCATTTCATTTCTCCAGCTAGCTGCACGGCACTTAAAATTCTGTCCACAGGTGGTTCTGAATACAAAAGACAGGCTGTTGTTGGAGTCCTCTCAGAGAAGGCTGAGGCTAAAGGAGGTCTACCTCCAACACCGCAGCCTAAACCTAAGACCCCCCCCAAAAAAACCTAAACCTAACCCCCACAGTTGGCGCCTAAACCTAACCCACCCCCGACCACACTAACCCGCTGACTATACTTACGGACTAGATTCCGGCTGTTGGCATTCCGGTGACGGTCTCCTGAACCTGTTGGGATTCCGACGTCAGCATTCTGACGGGTGATGGGATTCCGGCGTCGGGATTCCGACTGCCTTTATCTTATTCTGCCTATACAAATATAATTGTATTGTATTTGCATATGTGTACTAAATATCCTTTTTAGTAAAGTACTGTTTATGTTAATGGAAGGTATTTAACACATGGTGGTCGGGAGTATGATTTTACAGTACTTTGTTAATGGCATTAATTGAGTAGCCAGGTCTGTGTGAATGTTCCTTTAAATTATGCGGAGCTGATCATAACTGAGAAGACTTAAAGGCTTATAGAGGATCAAAAACCTATACATACTCCTACTTCCAGGAACTGTCTGGACTGGAGTCATACATTCTCCATGTACAACATACCAACGTACAGAGTTAGCAGATTACTACTATAATCCTGCATAAGCGCCAACACGTTCCGCAGAGCGGCATAGTGGAGCGATCCACACATTATTTACGTTATAGTGTTAATGGGTTAATGGAGTAATTCACCTTCAGACCATTTTTTAAATTATTTTTTTACATCCCCTCCTGCAATTTTTACTAAGTACATTGCTTTACCTTTTATGCTATTGCATATTTATGAGGAAGTCCCTATAGATTTGTAAGGAAAAAAATGTTAACCATAAAGAGACAACAAATTATTCATGCGTGCACGTCATACAGGAGTACCTATTAGTGTATGTAAGTGTTAGTGAAAAAAGGTGCGAGCAATACTGGATTTTACTAAGACAAGAAAAAAATATTTTTGATAGACATTTATGGACTTTTTGGGGAGCCAGAAGGAAAATTGCACCGGGCAAAAATAAAGTATGTTTACAGGTGGAACTCTGATCCTTAATTTGCGGCCCCAAGCTCCTTCCTGTGTGTCATACTTGTTACAGCTTGTGACACCAGCTGACATGTTATTACAGATAGGTGTATTTTTCATTGATTAAATGTTTTGCTTTAACTTCTTACAGGGATATCCAGTGAAGCCCCCAAAGTATATCTGACTGGCAATCACCACTTTATGCCATGTGGATGTTCAAGCGTAGCCAAGAACCCGCTTATCTATGTGCAGATTGATTTCCTGAGGGTGATTCCAAGAAGTTTTCGTGCACTGAGAACAGCAAACTACTACATGGGGATCCAGTCAGGGTTCCGGCGTTCGGGATCCTGGCAGTTGGAATACCGATGCCGGAATCCCAACACTGATTGGAATCCCGGCGCCAGGATACCGACATGGATTGCAATGCAGCAGCCGGAATCCCAAACGCAGGACTGCCGAGATTGCAGCGAGGTAAGTCACGGGGGGAGGTTAGGTTTACGCTACGGGGGGGAGGGTTAGGGTTAGACTGCAGGTGGGAGGGTTAGGTACCACTGGGGAGGGCTAGTGTTAGGCTGTAGGGGAGGGAGGATTAGGTTTAGGATGCAGGAAGGGGGCGGGGTTAGGGTTAGACTAAAGGGGGGAGGGTTAGGTACCACTGGGGAGGGATGGGGTTAGGCTGCAGGGGAGGGAGGATTAGGTTTAGGCTGCAGGAAGGGGGCGGGGTTAGGGTTAGACTACAGGGGGGAGGGTTAGGTACCACTGGGGAGGGCTAGGGTTAGGCTGCAGGGGAGGGAGGATTAGGTTTAGGCTGCAGGAAGGGGGCGGGGTTAGGGTTAGACTACAGGTGGGAGGGTTAGTTACCACTGGGGAGGGCTAGGGTTCGGCTGCGGGGGAGGGAGGATTAGGTTTAGGCTGCAGGAAGGGGGCGGGGTTAGGGTTAGACTGAAGGGGGGAGGGTTAGGTACCACTGGGGAGGGCTAGGGTTAGGCTGCAGGGGAGGGAGGATTAGGTTTAGGCTGCAGGAAGGGGGCAGGGTTAGGGTTAGACTACAGGGGGGAGGGTTAGGTACCACTGGGGAGGGCTAGGGTTAGGCTGCGGGGGAGGGAGGGTTAGGTTTAGGCTGCAGGGAGGAGGCGGGGGTTAGGGTTAGGCACCACTGGGAGATGTAGGGATAGTCTGGGAGGGGGGGGGGGTGCATAGGGTCAGGCTGCAGGTAAGGAGAGTCAGGGTTAGGGAAGTTAGAGATTAAGGCTAGCATAGTTACCTTGTAGTTGTCGGGATCCGCAGTGTTCCCTTTAGAGAGCTGCATTTGTAATTACAGGAAACACCGTGCAGTGTCAGGATCAGTTGGTAGCTGGGAACATGGGAGGCACTGAGAGGGACGAGAAGGACAGAAGAGAGGCAAAAACCTGAGCTCACCTCCCACCTGGCATATTTTAACCAATGTATGAAATTAATTTGCCAGAGTCCAATTAAACTGCTGGTATGTCTTTGGGAAGCAGGGAATATCGAACCCCACGCAAACACAAGGAGAACATACAAACTAGACACGGATGAAGTCCGCATTCTCCTTGCTGGCAAGCTAAGGCAGCAGTATTGAGAAAATTGACTTTTCAAAGATGAAGATTTAACTTAAAGTGTCAAAGGATGGACATAGTGATCTTCCCTGACTATAGACCCTTGCAGCTGTCATCTACTATCTATAGCATAGACATACGTTTGCTGATCTTGTGACTTCACTCCAAAATTACCAACTGTATGACATAAGAAGATTCCCAAAGCGGTCATTGCTTTATTTTAAACTTGCCTAGTTAAGCATATTGAATATATCCATTACATGTCCCTGGAAGGTGTGGCCAATATATATATATATATATATATATATATATATATATATATAAAGGATTTCCACTGTATAAATCGCTTCATTTGTCAACACAGCTGCCATTCACATCCCCGGCTAACAATAAATCTCATCACTCATCACTCATCAATGGACCTGAATTACAAGTGCTTATTATTTCAACCAGTATATTTCTGGATTGTAGGAGGAAACCGGAGTGCCCGGAGGAAACCCACGGGAAGAATATACAAACTCCACACAGATAGGGCCGTGGTGGAAAATGAACCCATGAACTCAGTACTAGGAGGCAGTAATGCTAACCATTATACCATCCGTGCTTATTATTTCAATATAATCCACTGTGTCGCCATGCGGCTTTTAGAATTATTAAAGTATATACACATGGACACTCCACTGTACAAATCATTTACTTGTATATTTTACATTTTTTCTGCTATTTTCCTTTGATTGAAAGCTCTATTGGCCTTGCCATCTGACCTATATATCCATGTATATTATCAATGTATGGAGGCTAAAATTAAAATAGTCCCTTCTATGAGTGCCGCATGTACAGTGAGTTCAGAAAGTCCCTCCGCAGTGACTGTGTGTTGTGTTAAGCAAGTCTCCCTGCCGAGAATGGGGGTAATTCCAAGTTGATCGCAGCAGGATTTTTGATAGCAATTGGGCAAAACCATGTGCACTGCAGGGGAGGCAGATATAACATGTGCAGAGAGAGTTAGATTTGGGTGGGGTGTGTTCAATCTGCAATCTAAATTGCAGTGTAAAAATAAAGCAGCCAGTATTTACCCTGCACAGAAATAAAATAACCCACCCAAATCTAACTTTTTCTGCACATTATATCTGCCTCCCCTGCAGTGCACATGGTTTTGCCCAATTGCTATAAAAAATGCTGCTGCGATCAACTTGGAATTACCCCCAATGTGCGCTATGTAACAGGACAACATTTTTGTATTTAAACACTTTATTTACATAAAACAGACTTTGTTACATATTTATCTACATTAAGGGGGTCATTCCGAGTTGTTCGCTCGTTGCTGATTTTCGCAACGGAGAGATTAAGGCGAAAATGCGCATGCGCACGGTACGCAGTGCGCATGCGCTAATTAATTTAGCACAAAACTTAGTAGATTTACTCACGTCCGAACGAAGAATTTTCATCGTTGAAGTGATCGGTGTGTGATTGACAGGAAGTGGGTGTTTCTGGGCGGAAACTGACCATTTTCTGGGAGTGTGCGGAAAAACGCAGGCGTGCCAGGATAAAACGCGGGAGTGTCTGGAGAAACGGGGGAGTGGCTGTCCGAACGCAGGGCGTGTTTGTGACGTCAAATCAGGAACGAAACGGGCTGAGCTGATCGCAGTGTAGGAGTAAGTCTCGAGCTACTCAGAAACTGCTAAGAATTTTCTATTCGCAATTCTGCTAATCTTTCGTTCGCAATTCTGCTAAGCGAAGATACACTCCCAGAGGGCGGCGGCCTAGCGTGTGCAATGCTGCTAAAAGCAGCTAGCGAGCGAACAACTCGGAATGAGGGCCAAAGTGTTGTCTCTGGCCTCCCACAGCTGCAGTGGAGACAGCACTCACTGCGGAGGGACAATCCGAACTCCTTGTATAAACTCCAGAGAATAATATCTGCATAAACGGTCACTTCAGGTGTCAGTGATTAGAATGTGAGATCTGGCGGTTGGTACAGAGTTGTACAGTAAGTCAATCGCCGACATTACTCAGGAGAAAAGGGCACAGAAATATTGTGTATTTTCGCACATATGCAGAGCATCTCATGATAGGTCTGGCTGTGTGTGAGCAGCATATGCGTCTGGTTTGTTACACATTACCGTCATCGGCGTGCATCAGGCGTATTGTTGCTTACACGCTGGTCTGAATAAGACACATATTGGTGAACACACCCCTCCTGTACTTTACCTACAGAGGATATCCCTTTACACCCCCATCCCGTCTCTCCGGTTGTAAGTGTGATTGAAATGTATAAAAATGCATTCTAATTATTGCGTGCGCCTATTTTCGGAGCATGCGCAATGCAAATATACGCAAGATACAGTATGCCCACCGGCACACATTCAGTTCTATCGTAGCAGCTTGATCCTATTACAGTACTTCTGGGCCCAATAGGAAATATTGGATGTAGTGAATAATTATAATAATTTAATAAATGATTACAAAACGTACACCCTGCACTAAAACGTAAGGGCCAGCACAAGAGTTATTTTTATTTTTTATTACATAGTACAGAGGTACACAAGTCTTTATAATACACAAGCTCCAATTTGAGATAGTACATTGTGTGTATATTGTGATATTCATATCTTAACAGTGTGGTCTAGCCTCCCTAATAGCCATCATACAATGCATCAAAGAACACAAGTGACAAGAGTGATCTCACTACTGTCCAGTCCTAACTATATTTTATAGGTGTGACATCACTACTCACCACATATAGGGATATATATCCTTGTCACTTGTATATTATAGTAGGAATTATTTCTGTACCAGCCACTGAACACAACTGGGGCCCAGAATGTGGCTCAAACAGTGCTGTGCCTAGGACCCAAAAGGGTCTTGAACTGGGTCTGACAGCCGTGACCTCTGTTGTGCCGCAAGTCCCTGGTTATCCCGACTCACAGACACAATACCCGTGACCTCTGGCTGATCCCACAGGCTGAGGTCACTCATCAGTTCATCCACTGTCCCAGCCAAATCCTCTCCACTGTTATTACCCATCATGCTGGGAAACAGAACAGGAGGAATGGGGAACTTCTAATTCGCTCCTAATTCAGTCCTGATTGCTCCTCTGCAAATCTGCAGAGATCTGCAATCAGATAGTCACCGCCCAAAGAGAGTGAAAACCCTCCCCGTGCAAGTGTGCGAATGCATGTGTACGCCGTGCGAAAACTTAGCCAGACAGCGGACATCTGCAAATCCGATGGCAGCTCACTCACCATCAAATGATTTTTCCAGTCTGTGCGTAGCCCGGGACCTACTCCTACAGTGCGATAGAAACAGGCTGTTTGGTCCGGAGCTGACGTCACACTCCCTCCCTGAAAATACTTGAGAACGCCGGCGTTTTTCCTGACACTCCCAGAAAACGGCCAGTTACCACCTTCAAATGCCCGCTTCCTGTCAATCACATTGCGTACGCCTAGTGATTGAAATGTTTGTACCATTCTGTCACTGTTTGGGCTCACGCTTGACCATTGCGGTGCATACGCATGCGCAGTCATTGGATAATCGGCTGCTGTGCCATTTCGCACAACATCTATCAGGTCTGAATTAGGCCCTAAATCCGGTCACTGAGCGGAAAAAATATTCAGCTGTACACAATGCGCAATACGACGTCACTTTGGGGGTAATTGAGATCTGATCGCTGCTGTGCGTTTTCGTACAGTGGGCGATCAGGTCCAAACTGCGCATGTGTATGCACCGCAATGCGCCGGCGTGACGGACAGCTGCAAAGTGGATCGCCGCTCAGCGATGGGTTTATGCGAAGGATCCATTCGCGGGTGTCAACTGACCGTTTTCAGGGAGTGTCAGGAAAAACGCAGGCGTGTCCAAGCGTTGGAAGAGAGGGTGTCTGATTTCAAATCCAGTCCCAGACATGCTGATGTGATCGCAGCGGCTGAGTAAGTCCTGGGCTGCGCAGAGACTGCACAATATCAGTTTGTGCAGCTCTGCTACACATGCGATCGCACACTTGCACAACGAAAATACACTCCCCTGTGGGCGGCGACTATCTGATCGCAGGACAGCAAAAATGGCTGCCTGGCAATCAGATCTGAATTACCCCCTTTGTGCGATGCGTGTTCTTATCGTACTGACTGTTCCATGAAATACTCTTATCTACATGTTAGACTGCGTTGTAGCGACAGTTTAAGGGTAATCACTATAGTCAGGTTCAAGCAAGTTCACAATTATAGATATTGGCCAATGGCTGAGCAGGGTGTGGGAACCTCCGAGCCTCATTGCGCACAGCCTGCTGCCTCTTCATCCAAGTCTCAGCCATATGCTGATCACCAAATAATGTATCACTAAGTACATGACTATAAACAGCGCTATTATACAAACATAAAGGCTCTAGGAAATAACAATGCAACATAAGAAAAGCAACATTATTGCTGTAACATAAACAGAACACAGAACATAATAACACTGAATACAAGGCCCCAGTAACCAAGGACTGAGCAATACTTTAGAAACCTTGCTCTATTGCCTACACTCAGCAATGCTATTTACAGGCCTGACCCAAAGGTGCCCGTCAGCTGTAACAGACGCTAGCGGGAGATGAGATGTATGGATAAGCATGTGGGATAAATCCTGACTGGCTGCAGCATAGACAGTGCAAGAGCTGACGGTGCAAATAGCAGACAGGCCAGGCCTGCAGCTACACCAGCCTTCCGCCTCTGCCTCCAGCACTCGCCTGTGTCACAGGCTGGTGCCATGGAATACTGTCATGGGCATTCTGTTATACAGCGCCAGGGATAGAGACCAACGCTTCCTCTGCCAGGGGGCTGCACGTGGAATAAATGCCAATGTACGTAGATAGATAGATAGATAGATAGATAGATAGATAGATAGATAGATAGATAGATAATAGTTATATGATAGATAGATAGATAGATAGATAGATAGATAGATAGATAGATAGATAGATACATACAATATGAGACTGATGGATAATAGTTATATGATAGATAGATAGATAGATAGATAGATAGATAGATAGATAGATAGATAGATAGATAGATAGATGCAATATGAGATAGATGGATAATAGTTATATGATAGATAGATAGATAGATAGATAGATAGATAGAGAGAGAGAGAGAGAGAGAGAGAGAGAGAGAGAGAGAGAGAGAGATAGATAGATAGATAGATAGATGCAATATGAGATAGATGGATAATACTAATATGATAGATAGATAGACAGACAGACAGACAGACAGACAGACAGACAGACAGAAAGAAAGACAGACAAACAGACAGACAGACAGAGAGACAGACAGATAGATAGATAGATAGATGAAATATGAGATAGATGGATAATACTAATATGATAGATAGATAGATAGATAGATAGATAGAGAGAGAGAGAGAGAGAGAGAGAGAGAGAGAGAGAGACATAGATAGATACAGACAGATGTATGCAATATGAGATACATGGATAATAGTTATATGATAGATAGATAGATAGATAGATAGATAGATAGATAGATAGATAGATAGATAGATAGATAGATAGATAGATAGATAGAAGAATAGCTAGATAGATAGATAGATAGATAGATAGATAGATAGATAGATAGATAGATAGATAGATAGATAGATAGACAGACGTATGCAATATGAGATAGATGGATAATATTTATATGATAGATAGATAGATAGATAGATAGATAGATAGATAGATAGATAGATAGATAGCTGCAATATGAGATAGATGGATAATAGTTATATGATAGATAGATAGATAGATAGATAGATAGATAGATAGATAGATAGATAGATAGATAGATAGAAAGACAGACGTATGCAATATGAGATAGATGGATAATAGTTATATGATAGATAGATAGATAGATAGATAGATAGATAGATAGATAGATAGATAGATAGATAGATAGATAGATAGATAGAAGAATAGATAGATAGATACTGAGTTGATGACACTGGTAATACAGAGGGGAATGCATTAGTTGCGGATAGGGGACAGCTGGTGACAATAGGAGGTGATGCATATGTATGTGTGTGAGAGTGAGAGGGAGGGCGCTGTTATTGTTGCCAGTCCTGACTCATTGATTGCCTAATACTAGACTAAGTGAAGGCACCAAAGCATAACAATGGTTGTGTGATCTCAGCCAGCACTTCCTTTAGCTGCAGACTGGTGACAGGCCCGTCTGGCAGCCTCTCTACAGTCCCTGCATAGAGCGGGGACTGCAGCCCTCTGCACTGACCCTGCATACAGGGGGGACTGAGACCCCTGCTGACCCTGCATACAGGGGGGACTGAGGGGTGTGGTTCGTTTTATCGATAGTATCTAGGTCGACAATGTTTAGGTCGACCACTATAGGTCGACAGTCACTAGGTCGACATGGATGGAAGGTCGACAGGGTTTCTAGGTCGACATGTGCTAGGTCGACAGGTCTAAAGGTCGACATGAGGATTTATTTATTTTTGTGTCGTTTTCTTCGTAGAGTGACCGGGATCCCAAATTAGTGCACCGCGTCCCCTCGCATGGCTCGCTTCGCTCGTCATGCTTCGGGCATGGTGCCTTCGCTCCGCTACCGCTTCGCTCGGCACACTTTACCGTTCCAATCGTAGTCCACATGGATCGTTAAGTATGAAAAAATCCCAAAAAATAATAAATGTGAAAAACTCATGTCGACCTTTAGACCTGTCGACCTAGCACACGTCGACCTAGAAACCCTGTCGACCTTCCATCCATGTCGACCTAGTGACTGTCGACCTATAGTAGTCGACCTAAACATTGTCGACCTAGACACTGTCGATCTTCAGACCGGATCCCGGGACTGAGACCCTCTGCACTGACCCTGCATACAGGGGGAACTGAGACCCTCTGCACTGACCCTGCATACAGGGGGGACTGAGACCCCAGCAATGTCCCTACATAGAGTGTGCAAAGCAGAGGGGTACTATGGACATCGCTACTGTCCCTGCACCTGTCTAGTGGTACTCAGAGCATCTGTACCGTACCTGCACCTGTCTAGTGGTACTCGTACTGTCCCTGCACCTGTCTAGTGGTACTCGTACTGTCCCTGCACCTGTCTAGTGGTACTCATACTGTCCCTGCACCTCCCTGCACCTGTCTAGTGGTACTCGTACTGTCCCTGCACCTCCCTGCACCTGTCTAGTGGTACTCCTACTGTCCCGGTACCTGTCTAGTGGTACTCAGAGCATCTGTACTGTCCCTGCACCTGTCTAGTGGTACTCGTACTGTCCCTGCACCTCCCTGCACCTGTCTAGTGGTACTCCTACTGTCCCGGTACCTGTCTAGTGGTACTCAGAGCATCTGTACTGTCCCTGCACCTGTCTAGTGGTACTCGTACTGTCCCTGCACCTGTCTAGTGGTACTCGTACTGTCCCTGCACCTGTCTAGTGGTACTCAGAGCATCTGTACTGTCCCTGCACCTGTCTAGTGGTACTCATACTGTCCCGGTACCTGTCTAGTGGTACTCAGAGCATCTGTACTGTCCCGGTACCTGTCTAGTGGTACTCATACTGTCCCGGTACCTGTCTAGTGGTACTCAGAGCATCTGTACTGTCCCGGTACCTGTCTAGTGGTACTCATACTGTCCCGGTACCTGTCTAGTGGTACTCAGAGCATCTGTACTGTCCCGGTACCTGTCTAGTGGTACTCATACTGTCCCGGTACCTGTCTAGTGGTACTCAGAGCATCTGTACTGTCCCTGCACCTGACTAGTGGTACTCAGAGCATCTGTACTGTCCCTGCACCTGACTAGTGGTACTCAGAGCATCTGTACTGTCCCTGCACCTGTCTAGTGGTACTCAGAGCATCTGTACTGTCCCTGCACCTTACTAGTGGTACTCAGAGCATCTGTACTGTCCCTGCACCTGCCTCGGGTTAAGGTCTCAAGTTACATTGCATTACGTCTGACAGCAGCATCCTCTTCAGGACCAATACACCGTATAACAGTTGCTCAGGTTATACTCAGCAGAGCTCTATAGCCAGCAGAGGTCCACGGAGCCTTCTCTCAGGTGACAACCCACATCCTCAGCAGCAGACATCCTAGGAATGTCACCCATCACTGTCACACCCTGCACCCTCAGCATCCTGATTCCAGGGCCAGAACCTCCAGAGGTCCCCACCCCTTCTCGCAGCAGCAGCAGACAGCAGGAACTGACCTCCTTGAGTTGCTCCAGCTCCTGCTTGAGGGTGTCATACTCAGCCTCCAGGTCATCATACTGCTGCTTCAAGGAGAGCTTCTCTTCCAGCACCACCAGCCCATACTCTGCAGCCTGGATCTTCTCCTGGGTGGTCTCACACAGCTCCTTGGTCAGCCTCTCAATCTCAGCCTTGTAATCCTCCACAGTCTGCAGTACCTCCTCAGCAGCCATAGCCCCTTGTCCTGGGAGTGAGACTGGGTGGACAGATGGATGGGGAGGGGAGAGGATGGAGAGAGTGGGAGGGGGAGAGAGAAGAGAGAGATGGAGAGGAGGGTGGGGGAGCAGGGATGAGGTGGGAGGCTGTTATGTGGGTATCAGTGCCTCACCCACAGATCTGCAGCATCATAGCATGCACAGGCCCCACCATGCCCTCCAGGTCCCTGTGCCCGCTGTGCCCCCGCTAGCTGCTGTTGTAGAGACCTGGCTCTGCCGTTCTGCTTATTCATAGGCTGCCGGGGGATAAGGAGGAGGCAGCGCCATCTCTCCAGGGCAGCGGCACTGCAGGGTGAACTTTCCACCTGCTACCCCCCCGCTGCAGGCTGCACAATGATGCAGTCCGCCAGTAGCCGACATTTACAGTATCAGCGGGCGGCCGCGCACATGTCAGGGCGGGGGTGTCCGGGGGCTGGGGATGACAGCGCTCTATCTATTGGAGTCAATGTGACAGGCACGGCCGGCAACATTGATCATTGGACAGCAGCTAGATGTAGGTGACACTATGCGGAATGCTAATTATTATTATTATTACCAGTCATTTATATAGCGCACACATTTTCCGCAGCGCTTTACAGAGAATATTTGCCCATTCACATCAGTCCCTGCTGCAGTGGAGTTTACAATCTACATTCTCTATCACATGTATACACAGACACGTTCACGCTAGGGTTAATTTTGTTGGGAGCCAATTTACCTAGTACTAGTATACTTTTGGATTCTGGGAGGAAATGGTATTTTACGTCAGAATACTAATATATATACCAGTAGCGGATCTTGCCACGGGCATCCGGAGGGCGCCGCACTGTGGCAAGATCCACCACTGCTGCCCGCTGCCGTCCCCGTCCCCGTCCGCCTCCTGAAGGGAACTAGACGCTATGCGTCTAGTTTCCCTTCCTGGAGAGTAACTTTGCTGAGCGGTGCACGATGACGTCATCGCGCACCGCACAGCAAAGGTCCTCTCTAAGAAGGGAACTAGACGCATAGCGTCTAGTTTCCCTTCGTGGAGAGGACCTTTTGCTGTGCGGTGCGCGATGACGTCATCGCGCACCGCTCAGCATTCAAGCGGCGCTTTTAATGTACAGGGGGCGTAATTGACCACGCCCCCTGTATTAGGCCACGCCCCATTTCCTGCCCGGGGCGCAGAGCGCCCTTGAACCGGCCCTGATATATATATATATATATATATATATATATATATATATGCATAAGAGCTGTTAATATTATAATTACAAATTCCAATTTCACATGCAATGCATTCAATGACTTATGGAATTTGATTATTTATATAATTTCTTCTTCTTCCTCTTCTTCTTATTCTGCATGGTGTCCCTGATTGGTGTACAGCGACACCAGGGGCGTAGCCAGAACTTTGTGGGCCCCATAGCAACATTTTGAAGGGGCCCCTGCCCCAATGCCTCTAGAGAGACACTTCTCTGCAGCAGTTGTTAATGTTATGCCCCATAGTAGTGCCCTAGTTTCTTTTATGAATCACAGTTATGCTTAAGGTTCACCCTATCTAGGGTATTCAATTATCCGCAAATTCGCGGCAATTTTTCACCCAAAAATTTTTCACGCCAATCGGGCGAAAATTGCTGCGAAAACGCTCCGTTTTTCGACCTGTTTAATTCCAAACGGGTTTCACCTGAAAATTCTTGCAGTGAAAACTGCAGGTGAAAATGGGGAAATCAGCCTGTACCCCTCAAAATGCTAAACTAACATAGGAAAACAGAAGAGAAGTGTATTAGAGATCACATTAGAGAGTTTTTGGGGACTTAAATTGTGTGAAATGGATGTTATATGCATTTTTTGAAAAATGCAAAAAAATGATAGAAAGCAAGTTTTTTTGAGCAAAATAAATGCTCTCATTAAATTTGGGGTACATGAAAATGGGTAAAAGTATATATTTGGGTAATTTTAGGATTAAAACCAGACTTTTCACGCGAAAAGTTCGTTATCGCTGCTAATTGAATATACCCCTATGTCACATTTCAGAGCTGCCAGTACACATTATGCCGCAGAGTACCCCCAATTCACATTATGATATACAGTGCTCCCCGTTCATATTGTGCCTCATTACAGTGCCCCGGTTCATATTATATAACATTAAAATGCCCTCCAGTTAATTTTATACCATACTACAATGAGCAGGTCCAGGGGCATACCTAGATATTGCAGGCCCCAAGGAAAGAGTTTGAAAGGACCCCCATGTACCACGCAATGGCATTAAATGTATATAACACATGTAACTTTGACAGGGAAGGTGGGCCCCTCTCAGCTCTGGGCCCCATAGCAGCTGCACTGCCTGCACCTATGGTAGCTACACCCCTGTATATAACACATGTAACTGTGACAGGGAAGGTGGCCCCTCTCAGCTCTGGGCCCCATAGCAGCTGCACTCCCTGCACCTATGGTAGCTACACCGCTGTATATAACACATGTAACTG